>NW_028261389.1:59871618-60001618 GCF_051295495.1 Thamnophis sirtalis | reverse complement strand
CTTGCGAGCTTCAAGTTTGAGCGTCAGGAGGGAGAGATTTTTGATCTTTTTTCACACATAAAGCGCACCGGGTTATAAGCCGCACTTCCGGTTTTTGATCAAATTTTAGGATTTTCAGTGCGGCTTATGGTCGTGAAAATACGGTATATATATATATATATATATATATATATATATATATATATATATATATATATATATATATATATATATATATATATATATATATATATATATATATATATATATATATATATATATATATATATATATATATATAAATATATAAATATATAAATATATAAATATATAAATATATAAATAAAAAAATAAAATGGGGCATGATAAGCGCACTAGTGTGCCGAACGTCCCAGTCGTACTGTCCCCATTTATTTATAACCATTTCCTGTGTTCTTATTCATGTTTAGTCTTATTCCTTTTATCTTGTACATGAGTGACAAACTAAATAAATAAGATAGATAGCAAAGAAATGAAAAAAAAAATACAGTATGTGACAACTCACAATGAAAACAACCATACACAAAACAAGCCCACAATAATACAATTAATTTAACAATGTCTTTTGGCATATATACCTTCTCTTATGGCAGCTACAAGTTTCTTGTTCTGATCACTGACAGGTACAAACCTATAGAAAAACAAACAAAGAAAGCATGTATAGAATCTCACATTTTCGGTGCTATTGCTGTAACCTCATCAAACATACCTACCGGTATTTTCCCTTCTTCTACAATATTTGTTTCCTGCAAGTCAACCTCAAATTCTGGTGACTTCATGGACACATCCACATAGTTTCTTCAGCAACAATCCAGCATTTTCTTCCAGTCTATCTTACCACCCTGGAAAATTAAGGTGGTCTCCCAACAAAACGCTAATCAGCCTTGCTTAGCTTTTCAAAACCAGATGCTATTACTTAGTTGTGTGTTGGTGTTTTCATAAGTGAATTGAAGTGAATTGCATAAGTACTTTAGTTAGAAGTGAATTTAATTGGAAGGATTACTATATTTTTTTACAGTCAGATTCAGTGTTTCTCCAGCTTTTTTTCTTACGTCTCATGTCTCTACAAATTAATTAAAATTGCCCACCTAAGATAAGCGATTTGTCCAGTGGTGGGTTTCAAATTTTTTTAGAACCTCTTCTGTAGGTGTGACCTGCTTTGTGGGAGTGGCTTGCCAGCCATGTGACTGGGTGGGAGTGGCTTGCCAGCCATGTGAATGTGTGGGCATGGCCAACTTGTAAAATGTGGTGAAACTCACTTAACAACACTCTTGCTTAGCAACCAAAATGTTGGCTCAGAAACTCTGGCATTTGAAGCATGCATGTCTTAAAGCTGTCAAGTTACAAGACCCTTGCAACCCTAACCCTTTAGGAAAAAAAACCCAGGGGTGTTCAAACTTGACAGCTTTAAGACATGTGGACTTCAACTCCCAGAATTCCTCCTCTCACTCTTCATCTTGTTGATGTGCGGATGGGCGGGGGGAGGGATCTGGAACCGGTTCTAAACGGCACTGTAGATTTGTCGAATCTCTTCAATAGAAGAGGTTAGAACTGGCAGGAACATACCCCTGGATTTGTCCAACTTGAAGACAATGAAATGCAAATATGTTCTTCACAAATACTCACTGCTTTCAGAAACCTGAATTTTTAAAATGTGTTGAATCAGGAAACAAAAATGGCTCAATAAGAATGTTAATTAACCCCACGCTCCTTTATTATTTATTAAAATATCTATTTTAAATAGATTAGCATCATTGTAACTCATCAAAGTAGCATAAGTAATAAACATGTCTTCAAGTTACCACAACTTAAACTGCTGAAAAATGAGTGAATATTCTAATTATGTTTGGCCTTTAAAGCAATAAGTGAAGCACCACATGTGAAAAGGACGAGATACTCAGAGATTAAATCAGAGAAATTCAAAACAGAATTTGGCCTACCCCATCACTTACATACCTTGTCTCATGACTGGGAGAAGTCCTTTGCTGATTCCGTTGAGTATCGAGGGACTCCTGGATACTAAACTGAACAGCATATTCAGTGAGATCTTCATCAGAGTCCTCATCTCCTTCCATTCTATTTCTTAGGAGCTGTTTCAAGCCATAAAAAAAAGAAGATGCTAGGTGAAAAATATGCCAAAACATGAGACAAGCACATATTCAGTAAAGTTTTATTTCATTTTTTGGCATCAGCGCAAGAACTGTAGTATTAAAAAAATACAGCAAAGTACATTACACTTTAGCATTCATTACATATAATCCATTTTGTCAAGCAGTCAGAAAAGTTGCAAAGCACAGAATTTACTCAGAATTGGTTTCCTTTGAAAGGAAGTGAATGGAAGTTTATTATTCAGCAATATAAAGACTGAGTATCAGCAGAAGCAAAATTTAAATTCATTGAAGTCTACTCCTCCTATGCCAAAGGTTTAAAGCAGCGCTTCTCTAACTTTCTGTAATTAATTGCCGCTGTTTGGAAAAATGTGAGTACTTCCATCTTTTTAAAAAATTATTCTATCTTAATTATTTTTATGAATTCAAGGAGGCAAACGTATCCTAATACTCTGTCCTCTTGCTATTTTCCCTACAACAACCACCCTGCAAATTGAATTGGGCTGCGACAGAGTGATTGGTCCGAAGTTGTTTAAGTGGAATTAAAATTCAGTTTCCTGGTTTCTGTCCTGTGCTGTAAACACTTTACTAAACTGGGTCTCTTTTATACACTTTTTTAAAACAATACGAGCGCTAAATGTTTTTCAGTAAATAACATTTAGGGTTTCATTTGTACAGATAGTCCTTGTTTAACAATCCTAATTGGGACTGGAAGTTCCATTGCTAAGTGAATCAGTCATCATGTAACCGCAGTTTCAGTACTTCTAGCTTTGGTTGGTAGGCAAGGATCTGACATTTCTATGCAAACTGCCTATTCTATCCAGCTGTCTCCTTTCCAGCTGGGCCTGACAAACTCCATTTGCCAGGCCACCCTGCCATGCCCACCTGCACTTCCAAGTCCTCCCCCCACCATCTCAATTATCTCTGCCCTTTCGAACACCCTACACTCTGCTGCTCTACTTCCAGCTGACCTTCACCATCTTCTTCCTCCTACTGCTGCCAAGGTACACTTCTCCAAGGCAGCTACTGGCTCTTCATGAGGACTCTGTATTGGGAAGGGTCACTAGCTGCCCTGGCCAGGAACATCTTGTCAGCAGTGGGAAGAAGAAGACAGAGAGGTTCAGCTGGGGCAATAGAGAAGGGGTAGGTACAGTGGAATGCAGGGGTATAGGGGGGAATGCAGGGTGGCAAGGGCAGAGGAGTGCTGAAAGGCAGTAGAGATAGGTGTGTGTGGGGAGTTTAAACACACACTGCAATATCTTCATTGTTGTCGAATAAACAATATACATATAAATTGTGTGAAACCAGGCTTAAACCAGCAAAATTGTCTCTTCACTGTAGAGAAAAGTAAAGTCTTACACTTGGCCAAGAAAAACCAAAAGTACACATACAGACTGGGTGAAACCAGGCTGCATAGCAGTAACAGTGTAAGGGATCTTGGAGTCTTAGTGGACAACCAATTAAATATAAGTCAACAGTATGCAGCGGCAGCCAAAAAAGCCAATGCAATCCTAAACTGCACTAATAGAAGAATACAATCAAGATCAAGTGAGGTACTAATACCACTCTATCAAGTCCTAGTAAGACCACACCTAGAGTACTGCATCCAATTTTGTTCACCACACTATAGAAAAGATGTTGAGACTAGAAAAAGTACAGAGGAGAGCAACCATGATTAGGGGACTGGAGATTAAAACATATGAAGAACAGTTACTAAAACTGGGCATGGTTAGTCTAGTGAAGAGAAGGACCAGGGGAGACATGATAGCAGTGTTCCAATATTTGAGGGGCTGCTGCAGAGAGGAGGGGGTCAAACTATTTTCCAAAGCACCTGAAGGCCAGACAAGGAACAATGGATGAAAACTGACCAAGGAGAGATTCAACCTAGAAATAAGGAGGAACTTTTGACAGTCAACCAATGGAAAAACTTGCCTTTGGAAGTCATGGGAGCTTCATCACTTGAGATTTTCAAGAAGAGATTGGACTGCCATTGTCAGAAATGGTGTAGGGTCTCCTGCTAGAGTGGGAGGTTGGACTAGATGACCTATAAGGTCCCTTCCAACTCTGTTAATCTGTTAAATGGCTGCTAAGTGAGGACTATCTGTAGGCTTCCTCATCCCTTCCATTTTTAAAAAGCTTTTTAAAGCTAAATTCTGTACTTACATTTTGAAATCCAAACTAATCTCTTTATTTACCCTCTGGATTAGTTTTTGTTTTATCTTGTGTTGTAGTAACCACTGTTGGCAGAAACATGACAGAAATCTCAAAGCGTGAAGGGCTAAAAATAAGTGCTTCTTCCATCTCAGTTTTTCATTTACGTCTCATTTTGTCACATTTCTTATTTTCCTTTCTTTTTTGGATTGTTTATGCAAAATCACTATTCAAAATATGTGGTGCGTATGGATTCATAGTCAGCAACCGCACATCACTTTTCTGAATTTTACTAATTCCATTGCTCCTTGACTTGTACTGAAATGTTTCAGCAAACCAGTTGTCAGCCCCCATTTTCACCATGGTTCAGGTGTGAGCTTGCTGATCAGCACTAAGTTTAGGAAGGCAGGAATTGGTGCAGAACGCAGGTTCTGACTAGTAGATCACCAATGATCTGTGAACTACAGTTTGAAAATCACAAGTCTAGGGAGACAGCATGTTCATAAAACCCAATCTCAGATTTCTATCTCGCCTGAACCATAGTGTGTTCTTTCAGTGACCTCCTGATTAAAACTATCAGGGAGTGAGAGAGATTTGGAGTCATCCCTTTTGAGTGTCCCCTAGCTTTTTCTGCTCCTATTGATACACATCACCAGAAAAAACACAACCTATCAACACTTATTAATTACTGTCTAAGAATAATCCACATTTATAACCCTGTTTCCAAAAGATTGACAGCAAATTCGTTATATTACTATTTAATTTTCACCTGAAAATAAGACTGAAATTACTGCCACTGACTTATATTCCTGAGCTATAAAACTAAAAAGAAACATTTCAAAATACGGTACACAGATTTTACGAAAAGTGGATATATTGAACAGTTTTTCATATCCAGGAATGGTGACTGCTTGGTATTTAAAAAAAAATTAGAAAGAGGATTTTATTTGTACCAAAGCTTGCTTAAAATCAAATTCCATACAACTTACTGTAGTTAGGCATGGATCAAATATTCATTTATTTTACTCTGCTTTTATTATTTTAATGTAAATAATTATTGATGATTTAACACACTAACAATGTACGCACATCAAGTTCTCCATAATAACAAAAGAAGGGAGTAACTACACAGACATAAATTATTCACAGCAAAACAATCTGTCATTATTTCCAATATCTGTTTGAATTTATTCACATTTCTGATTTTAAGTTAACTGTACTATATTAAATGACAATCTATAAATAAAGGTAAAAAACTTACCTTTTAAAAGTTTGTCATTGTTTCATTAGCCACTGAATTTCAAACATGTAGACATAGGTCTTGGGAGAGGCTGGATCATGTGGTATTTCTAAAATTAAATACGTACTTAATAGTTAAATTAAGGTTTGACCTCAGACAACTGAAATACAAGCAGCCTACAGGAAAATATGACACACAATTATTCCAAAGTCTCATCAAAGGTTATCTGAAGTTTAACAGATAAAATACAACTATTTGCCTCATGATAGGCCAGGTCTCAATGGTCATTAACCAGAACAATCAATGTTTAATGTTATTATTCTGATGTAGCATATAATAGCTTAGCATTTTGTGCAAATCTAACTACTTTGGATTTTACTATATTGTCAGTTGTGGCTTAAAAAAAACCATGGCTAAATAAATCATGGCAGATTTCAACATATAAAGCAGTGGTGGGATTTACTTACCTTCCCTACAGTTCGCAAATGTGAGCGCATTACAAAGGTTGCGCATTACATCGGGGTGGGTGGGAGGAGCCTCCCGCAGTCACCACTACCAGTTCGCCCAAGCTGGACTGGACTGGCTGAATACCACCTCTATGTAAAGCTAATGTTTGCACAATATAGAATAGATGCAGGCTACCAGATTATGACAGTATGTTATATGAATCAGCTAGTATGATAAATTTATGTTCAGTATTGTGGCAACTCAGACCTGGAATCAGTCAAAAGGTTAACCATGGGTTCTGCCTCAATACAATCCTACAGTGGAAAACAGCATCCCTTTCATTAGGTAAATGGAACAGTTGGAAAGAGCTGCAAATTAAATGAATAATATTAATAAAAAATGAATGCTGCTGGAGAAAAATGGAAGGAGTTGGATATATGTAGAATAACAATTTATCGTCCACAGTGGAAGTTGCTCTGTAATGTCTGATATAAAAGCAATCACAAGAACAGTTAAAATGTTGTTTACAATTTGAGCAGCTAACTCATCCAGGATTTGATTCCATAATGGCCCACCTGGTGTTCATAAGAAGTTGCAGGCATGATAGAAGCACAGTAGCACATTTACAAATTTTAAACCAATGACTCCCTATCAGTGGAACTACAGGAATACAGTTAGGAGGCTGACAAGGGCACCACCACTACTTGAACCTTTGGAGAAAATATCTTCTTTAGGTGAAGCGCAACACTTTGGATTTTTCTTGGTAACAACATGGAAGGGAGATCACACGACTTTCCAATATTCCCTCATGTTATTTCCCAGTCTAATTTACAGCTCTGGAGTTCCTTAGAAGACTTCTCATCTGTATACTAAATATGCCTGAGCCTACTTACCTTCCAGACAAACATAGTCAGGTAGATGGTGCCATCTGCTGAGATTTTTCAGGAAGAAGATTCTTTTTGTAAAAGAAAAAGTTACTTGTGAAGAAGTAGGGCACAGAGATACTATTGCCAGCTATATTAAAAATAAGGAGGCCATTTACTATGTAACTGGCTCATCCTATATCAGTGATGGCGAACCTATGACACGCGTGTCAGTGCTGACACGCGTAGCCATTTGGGGTGACACGCACAGGATTTCATGCGATTCATCCTCGGCTCCTGCACGGCCGCCGAGGATGAAAGAATCTGTGCTGGAGGAACGGGGGGGGGGGACGTGTGATCTCCCCCGCCCACACTCACTTACTGTATCGCTGCCACCCCTTTCTGAGCGCAGGGGCTGCTGGTAAGGCGTGCGTGCCGTGCGCACACACGTCATCAGCGCGGCGAGGGAGGATCCGCAGGAGAGGAGCGCGGGAACAGTGCGCGCCTCTCTCCAGTCAGGCCGGCACAGAGAGTCTACTCCTGGGACTGTCGGTTACGACCACACCACAGCAGGGAACAGCGGAGTGCCAACGGGAACTGTGAGCGCCATTAGCAGCAACTATAAATTGCGCAAAATTATGTTTTTGTCGAAGTGACACACAACGCGAGTTATGCTCGATTTTTTGCCGATTTTTGACACACCACGCCAAAAAGGTTACCCATCACTGTCCTATATCGACTAGAAATAATTCAAATTGTAGCCCATTACTGGTGTTTCTGTACAGCTCCAGATTATGTCATTTTTAGCCTATATATTCAACTTAAAATCTTACATGCCCATCATTAAAGGAGAAACATTACCTGAAAAATCATATTTTATCCTTAATGATATATGCCTGTATTAATGTATGACTTTACATATGCATATATTAGATTTTGGATTGCATTCCAGTTGCTGTTGAAAAATGTGTTAATCTGAATTGCCAAATAGCCAGTGACGTGCGGTGAAGTTTATGGCTGGTGAGGCAGGAATTTTTTTAGACTTGTGGACTTCAACTCCCAGAATTCCACAGCCAGGCATGCTCAGTTCTGATTTAAAGCGACAGCATTTGTCCTTTGCTAAATAAGATTCCTTCTTTTTCTTTTTCTTCTCCCTTCCCCTCCTTCCTCCCTCTCTCCCTCCCTCCCCCCTCTCTCAAACACACACAGACACACACACAGACAGACACACACACGAGTTGCACCAGGATTCAGAAAATTTAGGTTTTCCTCCTCAGCCCATGTTAACCATACCACTAGCAGCATTTTGGCTGGTAGGTGTAAGTAGAAGTGGAAATTCATTCTACTGAAAACATTCTTTTATGACTGGATAATTAAAATTTCAGAAGACCCAAAGGCATAGTATTAGAGTGTTACATAGTGCATAAACTAAAGAATTGTCTCAATATGCTCCCTCCCCCCTTCTCTCAAACTCAAACACAGACACACACAGACACACACACACACACACACACACACACACAAAGTTGCACCAGGAGGATGAAGTTTGAATTCCTCCCCCTCCCTCCGACCCACACGTATCTTTTCCAGCTGTTTCAGAGAGGATTTCAACTCTGCTCTTGCCTGCCATCATGAAAAGAAAAAAAATGTAAAAGGAAAAAGGAAAGAGCTGAGGTCAGACTGGGCTAGTTGCTGCCAGAGTCACCGTGGATGACTCTGCTTAACTGTTTAAAAAAGCCTCTTAAAAAGCACCCTCTACAGGAGGAGGCAGGAGAACCATGTGCCTCATCTACAGGGCGGGGCATAACCTTTTCCTAGGGGGTCACAGCAACACTTGTAATAACAACACAAATAATTCATACACCATTCGAAAGCCCATCAAAAACTGAGTTTATTGACACGATTTAATAGTCAGTATGACCACCATTAGCCCTTCGAACAGCATTCAAACGAGGTGGATAAGAACACAACAAATCTTCAAACAGTTCCGTTCGATTTTCCAGATTTTTCAACACAGTTTCCAAATTCATTCTCAAAGTTTCAACCGAAACAAATTTAACATTTAATAGCTCATTCAATTCAGTTTTTTATGGGCTTTAAAATGAGGTGTCGCGAAAGTTGTAAACTGCTGTCGATCTTGCTGTGACCCCCTAGGAAAAGGTTATGCCCCGCCCTGTACATCAGGAATTTTTCGACTTTTAACCCTTGCTTAACTCTGCTCGAGTGATCCTAAAAAGTCAGACTAGGTGAGGCACGTCGTTCTCCTGCTGCCTCCTGTAGAGGGCACTTTTTAAGAGGTTTTTTTAAACAGTTAAGCACTAAGCAGAGTCATCCATGGTGACTCTGGCAGCAACTAGCTCAGCTTGACCTCAGTTCTTGCCTTTTCCTTTTTACATTTTTTTTTCTTTTCATGATGGTAGTGGTGAGGCTCTGCCTCCCCTGCCTGCACGTCCCTGCAGTTAGCATATGCAAATTTTAAGCACATGCATCAGGAGGAAAGACTGTATTGACAAACACTATTAAATTAGCATGTGCAGCATTCCTCAACAAAAGATCTCTAAACTTCACCTCCTAATATTCCTCCCCAAATTCTGGGATTTGGATCTACATTTGGAGCAACCCTCATCATTGACTGTGCTGTGCTATCCTATGCTATTGAGTTATGGTTGACTATACCTTACTTGGGGAAATCAGCCATTTTCCAAGTGTCCGATGTCCAGAGAAGTCTCCAAATCTTGTTTTCAGGTTACAAACCAGAAGACTATGATTTCTAGTCCTGCCTTAACAAAGCCAGCTGGGTGACCCTACGCCTTTTCTGACAAATGGCAGTCCAATCTCTTCTTCAAAATCTCAAGTGATGAAGCCCCCACAACTTCCGAAGACAAGCTGTTCCATTGGTTGATTGTTCTCACTGTCAGAAAGTTCCTCCTTATTTCTAGGTTGAATCTCTCCTTGGTCAGTTTCCATCCATTATTCCTTGTCTGGCCTTCAGGTGCTTTGGAAAATAGGTTAACCCCCCTCCTCTCCTCACTGCTATCATGTCTTCCCTGGTCCTTCTCTTCTCTAGACTAGCCATGCCCAGTTCCTGTAACCGTTCTTCATGTTTGTCTCCAGGCCCCTAATCATTCTGGTTGCTGTTCTCTGCACTATTTCTAGAGTCTCAACATCTTTTTATAGTGTGGTGAACAAAATTGGATGCAGTACTCTAGGTGTGGTCTTACTAGGGCTTTATAGAGTGGTATTAGTACCTCACTTGATCTTGATTGTATCCCTCTGTTAATGCAATTTAGGATTGTATTGACTTTTTCGGCTGCCGCTGCACTGTTTGCTCATATTTAATTGGTTGTCCACTGTCTCTAAGATCCCTTACACTGTTACTGCTATTCAGCCTGGTTTCACCCGGTCTAAATGTGTATTTTTGGTTTTTCTTAGCCAAGTGTAAGACTTTACTTTTCTCTACAGTGAAGAAACAATTTTGCTGTTTTTTCATTTGTTGTTTGCTGTTCAAATCGTTGTAACACAGAGTGAGAGGCCTAATCTTCTAGTAAAATCCATTATTATTCGCAAAAGCTTATAATAAAATTGTCAATCTTTATCAAGTTATATTGCATTTGTTATTGCAGAATCGTTAACGCAATTATGTAGATAAGTCACTATTTTTAACTGACTCCCGTGATACAGCATCAATTGCCCAGTTTTTTAAAATGACTCCCACTCGATATTATTGACAATGATGATAATGCGCTCCCTAATAAAAGCACATTAACCAATCTCCAAGAAAGACCAATCTTCTCGATTTTAAGATGTGCGGACTTCAACTCCCAGAATTCCTCAAGTTGTACGCCACTGGAATCCATATCACTTCCTACTTGGCGCCCACTCTGAAACCTCGGACCAATCAGCAGGGTTTCCCAACAAAAGCAAACACAATCCTTCCCTCAGCCCCGCCCCAAAACACATTCCCCCACGCACGGCCGGTGGGCGGTGCATCCCCGCCTCAGCTCTGAGTGACGTTCGCTCAGAACGCGCGGCGAGCCTAAATCGGGAACCAATCCACTTGTGATGTTTCGCTCGCTTCCTGTTTCCAATGTGGCCGGGGCGCATGCGCCTTGCGCTGTCCTAGAAGTTGCCCTCTGTCTGTGCGAGTTGGAAGTCCTCTCAGCTCCTGTTCCTCGATGCTGGCGATTGAGTGAGACTGAGGTTTTTTTTGCTCCTATTCCTTAATATAGTGGTAATGGCGGGAGTCCTGAAGAAGGTGAGAGTCGAGAGGGCGGAGGCGGGGGGGAAGGACTCACAGATACGTTGGCCAACGTTTATAGTTCTCAGCCTTCCTGGCTAAAACTAGGGGATGCGCATCTTCATGCATCAGTGTCCTAGAAGGAATTGCTGGTTTCCGCAGAAGCATCCTAGCGCTGGTCTCCAACCTTGGCAACTTGAAGGCTGGCGGACTTCAACTACCAGAATTCAAAGCAAAACTGGATGGGGAATTCTGGGAGTTGAAGTCCGCCAGGCTTCATGTTGCCAAGATTGGAGACCCCTGTCCTAGCACATATTTTCCCCCCTTCCATGTCCAGATTAGATTTGATAGCAATAGCACTTAAACCTATTAGATTTGATAGCAATTAGATTTCATAGTAATAGCACTTAAACCTATATACCACTTCAAAATGCTTTACAGCCCTGTCTAAACGGTTTACAGAGTCAGCCTATTGGCTCCAACAATCTGGGTCCTCATTTTATCCACCTAGGAAGGATTCAAGGCTGAGTCAACCTTGAGCCTGGTGAGATTCGATCTGCCAAACTGCTGGCAATGATCAGCAGAAGTAGTCTGCAATACTGCACTCTAACCACTGAGCTACAGTGGCTCTTGATGCCCTCCTAATCACCAGCTAAGCATGGTCCTGCTGAGCAGCATATCTTCTTTTTAAGGGAGCTGCAGTGATGGTGACTAGGTTTGGCTCCTTTCTTAAGTGTGGGAGTTCTTTGGGGGACTTTGGGCCAATTGTTTTTGCCGCCCAATCTATTTTACAGGATTGTGGTGGTTGGAATGTATGCCACCAGGAAAAAATATATGCCAGTTTCATAAATGGCTGCTCTGGCAAGCATCCTCCCCATCCTTTATCAAACTTTTAGCCTTTGCTTCCAGGTAAGTTTGTGCAGGTAGTTTGATAATGATGATGAAGTTAGTGTTGGACTCTAGGCAAGTTTATTTATTTAGTTAGTTAGTTTGTCAAACATGTACAAGATAACAGGTATAAGTATAAACATGGACATGAAATGGGAACAAATAAATGGGGACAGTAGGACAGGGACGGTAGGCATGCTGGTGCACTTATGCACACCCCCTTACAGACTTCTTAGGAATGAGGTGAGGTCCACGGTAGTCTGTTTAAGGTTAAAATTATGGGGATTTGAGGATGTAACAACAGAGCATTCCTGGCATTGACCACTCTGTTGTGGAAGTCATATTTTCTGCAGTTGAGTTCGGAGCGGTTTACCTTGAATTTGTATCTATTGTTTGCCTGTGTATTATTGTGGTTGAAGCAGAAGTAGTCGTAGGACGTTGTAGCAGACAATTTTGTGTACTACACTTAGGTCAGACCGTAGGCGGCGTAGTTCTAGGTTGTCCAAGCCCAAAATTTCAAGCCTGGTGGCATAAAGTATTCTATTGTGAGCAGAGGAGTGGAGGACTCTTCTCGTGAAATACCTCTGGACTCGCTTGATTGTATTAATGTCCGATATACAGTGTGGATTCCAGGCAGCTGAGCTAAATTCAAGAATTGGTCTATAGGCAGGTCTATCAAAAGTTTCTGATCTTGCACTTTGTTCTATGAATTGTTCTATGCTCTGGCTGGTATCAGCTTTGAAGATGAGTTCTTGTTTATCAATCATGATTGAGACTCACAGTGTGGTCATTAAATGAAGCAGTTCCTTAGCGAAACTGTAACTGTGCTTATGGCCTTACTTTAGCTTTCTTTTGCTTTATAAACCTGTGAAGGTCATAAATGGACTGGTTGTACAGTTAACTTTTTCGTCATTGTTGCTGAATGGGGCAGCCATTAAATGAGGACTACCTGTACAAGAATGCAGCTGGTTCATGAAGGGACCTTTTTCATTCACTTGCCTTGCCTTAAAGCAGGAGTCTCCCAACTCCTGATCTGTGGACCAGCCCCAGTCTGCGGCATGCCAGCAACCGGGCCACGCAAACAAAGTCTCATCTGCATTTTGCAGCCAGTACCTAAAACCAGGCCTCCTCCAGTCTGGGCAAAAACCTTTCTCCATGGAACCGGTCCCAAAAGGTTGGGAGCCTCTGCCTTAAGGGAATGCAGAATATCTTAAGTTTATTATTGCATCTTATTTTGACTGGCCACTTCTGTAAATGTAGTTTTCACAATTGTGCTGAACCATGTTCTAATTGCATGTTTTTGTTATTGATACTATATAAATCTGAAGAGAAATTTTCTTGGTGTGCACACAGAGGCGCAAACACAGAGATGATTTGTTTTTCAATCTACTATTTGCAGCCAGTTTCATTTTTCTATTGTCAGTTATTTTATTGGTTCACAGGTGCATCCTTTACCTTTTGCTCAAAGAAAGTGAAATATGGGGCCTATAAAGATGCCCAGTAGCTACATCTCCTTACATCCATTCCATTGGGCACAGAGGACTCCTTCAGATGAGGGATCCTAGCCCACTTGGAATCCAGACCTTTATGATAAGTATCTATAGCTACTTCCTCTAATTGCATTAATACCTCTGGATAACTATTTCTTATGGACATGGAAAGTAGTTAATCCATTAAGCATCCCATGATTTTAATTGTTTGCTTTGGCTTTGTTTCTAGCTGATATTTTTTGGGAAGGGAAGAAGATACATTGCTTTTTAGTTCGTTAAAAAGTGTGCTTAGTTTTTTTTTAGATATGCACTTGGTTAAATTAATCTGATCATAATTTCAGATCAGTTTTGGAGTTATCTGGTTATTAAGAGGAACTAACGTGATAAAATTGTAGAGGAATTTTCATACTTTCGATTTTTTTGTTTAGTACTCTAAAAATCTCAGCCTTTCTCTGCAATGGTAGGTACATTCTCAAGCTCAAACACCTGGCATAAGTTTTGGACTTTTGTTGTTAGGTTTTATTTTTCTTGTATCTGTGTTCTGTTGTCTTGCTTCTAGTGTTGTTGTTTTTTTTAATGTACTTTAACTTTAGAAGTTCTAGAGAATTTGAAAGTTTATATATAATATCCATAAATAACATGTTTTACAAATGTAGATTTATCCATATGCAAATTAATTAATCATTCAGATAAATAAAACTGATTTCTTGATTTAGACTGCTGCTCAACTTAATATATGTTTCTTCATACCTACAGACTACTGGGCTTGTGGGTTTAGCTGTATGTAACAATCCACATGAAGTAAGTATAAGATATTTTGCCATGTACCAATAAAGGAGAATATTTGTAGCTCAGAGTTGAAGCTCACTTTTCCATGTTTCAACGAACTTATATTGTTGGATCATTAACTGGGTCTGGAATTCCCTTTCCTGTTAAGTCAGTTGATTTTATTCCTAATGGTCTTCTCTCATCCAGTCACATTAGAGGTTTAGGATATTTTAGGATTGTTAATTTAAATATAAATTGTATCTGAAGTATGAGGGATGAATTTCCTTGATTTAGTTGACCGGATAAAGTGCAAAGAGGAGTGCATAAGGAAAGATATGTTATAATCGTATTAAAATATTCAATGAGTAAGAAAGGTAGACACATTTGATTTCAAAGGTTCTTACAGACAAATGTTAGAAAAGCAAATACATGAGTGAATTAATATCTTTGGATTTATGAAAAGAAAACGTTTGGGTAAATCAGTTCCTCAATTCTAAACGTGCCTTGAACTTGCTATAACGTCACTAGAAAGTTTTGTGGTAGAACACTTTTTCTAAGTACAGTCATTGAATCGTTTTTCTTGTTTTAATTTGCAGTACATTAATTTACCAAATTTCATTAGGTTTTAAAATCTTGCAGTAGCTTGCATTCAATATATTCACTTTGCCTGACTTTAAATTACTCTTTGCTCTGTGCTATGTGATCTTTTCAGCGCCTCAAGATACTATATACAAAAATTCTGGGTATTTTAGAGAGTATGCCTCAGGATGCAGCATATAGGAAATATACAGAGAAATTTACAAATGAACGGTTTGATATAGTGAAAGCTGTAAGTATAAATTGAATTCATTCACTTTTTTTAGTCAAGTTGCATTTATCAAATGATAATTTGATAATACTTAGATCTGTTTCTTAATTATGATTTATATTAATGTTTCAATTAACTAGATTTCTTAATGATCAGATAGGAATTAAGGTCTCAATTTCTGTAAAGAAACAAGCTTCCCCACCCCTGATAATCACATGTGAATTTCCTGATGAAAACAGAATAAATGATTGAAAACATAGATATGTGGCATTAGTCCATTTTTTTTGATGAGGGGACAATTTCCAGGATTTATTTCAGCTGGAGCAGGCAAACAGGGGTTGACATAAGGGAATATTTGATATTATGCAGATATGCTATTTGGTTTTGTGTGTGTGTGTCTATTTGATGGGAAACAGGCTTTTGCAAAGGAACTCCTTTGTAATACATGTGCCGATGTAATCCTAGTATAGTTTATAATTCTGATATTGATTGTTTTCCCTTCAAATATAGCCTCACCCAACATAACTTTCAGGCTCAAAAGCTGGCCTTAGATTCAGAGTCAACTTCATTTCTGCAAAAACAGAATTTTTTTTGCAAAGAGATATGTATTTGATAAATACTTTATTTTCAACAAGCACAGTGAATCCTAAACATTAACTATTTGTTGTTTATAAATATTCATATTGCAATTCATATTGCAAGTCTAGGCTAGCAATATGAATTATATATCCATCTTGCATTGCTTCAATTAACTTTGGTTGCATAACTTGAATTGTTCAGAAATAGCTGAGTGTGTGTGTGTGTGTGTGTGTGTGTGTGTGTATATATATATATATAAATCAAAACATGGAATTATGATAAAATAATAATCATAATTTAACAACAACTCCTGATCAGAATAACAGGATCAAAAACCTGCATTTATGTTGAATTACCATACTATAACTTTTATTTTTCCTATTTGAGTAGATTAAATAGCAATAATAGTATTTTAATTTTTTTTAATGACATATCTAAGATGATAACCTGTTGCTAATTGAAAAGGTTTGTGAATATGGCAAGAATAGCTTTTGTTTTTGTAGCTTTTGTTTTTCTTATTCTGAGAAGGCAGAATTACAGTGTTAGCCAGTATTTTGAATATTCTTCACTCAGTAACAAAGTAGTTTTTCTGAATCTTGTCAACTTTATGATATATGGATTTCAACTTCCATAATTTCCCAGCCAGTTGAAGTCCATATGTCTTAAAGTTCCTGAGGCTGAGAAACACCAAGATAGAGGAATATGCTGCACCAGAGTTTCTCATCTATTTTTGAACTTACTTGCAGGAACATGATGTAGAAAGGCTGGAAAAGAAACTAAACTCTGGGCAGCTAGAAGAAGTGATTCTGCAGGTATTTAGCAATGATTTAGTACATCATATAGACATTTTGGGGGAATGTACACTAAACGGAATTTGTAAAACTTAGTAGTGTGGCGTAGCAATTCTTTTTTCCTATACCTTTAGTAAGAATCAATGTCAATCAAAATCATTATTTTAAACAAGTAATTGATTTATTCAAAAGATATAGCCACTCAGCTTTCAGTCAATTCTGGGCATCTTCCAAACAAAGATTTAAAAAACCATATAAAATCATTTTAAAATGATTTTAAAACAATAACATGCAACTAGTTAAAACATATAACTTTAGAAACAATAAAAATGTGGCACCAATCTATGCTAACCATCATAATGAGATTTGGTATTCTAAGTTGTCTTTGATTTGGGAAAGTAACTCTTATTGTGTATGCAAATTAATTTTGGAGTACCATCTTTCAGACAGTTTTAAAATAAAATCTATATTTTGTCAACAGGCTGAAAATGAACTTTCCTTAGCCAAGAAAATGTTGAAATACCGTCCTTGGGAACCTTTAGTTGAAGAACCTCCAGAAAACCAGTGGAAATGGCCAGTGTAATTAACACTGTTTCAACCTTCAGTGTAAACAGAATTAATTTCATTAAAAGAATGCTGGACATGACTGAAATTGTCTTAATGCTATTTATGCAAATGTTATCTGTCTCAATAAAATGGAGGGTCATTACATTAATCACAGAGTAAGAAATATTTTTCAGGGTAATGTTACATTCTTTGAATAGCTACATATCCCTGTAGTATAACAGAACTTTCTTTTTCTCTGTTGCATTGATTTCATACCCTTAATTAAGTGATAGAACAAAGTTTTAAAAAAGTACAAAGGATTCTATTTTCCTGAACTACTCTGCCAAAGTACTGTGAAAATATACACATTTATCTATTCCGAATAAATGACAGTAAACATATTTTATATTAAGAGTACAGTACTAAAATATATTACCTGTATTAGGTCCTAACTATATTCAGAGGGGAAAACAGATAAATATCTGTTACACTTTATTGTTATGCTGTATATGAATTGGTTCTTTTTTTAAGGTTTTTTATTTATCATCTTTCATTAAGCAGTATGTCGTCTGGGTACAAATATTTTGTGCAATAATTAAATTTACAACCATATTCATTATTTTATCTATTCTTAAGTTACTACTAATGCATAACATACTATTAAACCAATCCCCTTCTTAACTTATTTAACTTTATTAATACAATTTCCATATTTCACTCCTCTGCTTTCATTTCTAATTTTCATATTTATTCGCGAACCATTGATAAAATAACATATTCTATAATATTCAGATTGTTCATTTTCTTTAATTGCAAGTGTTAAGCTTTTCATTTCTGCACATTCTAATATTTTCTTAATCACATTCTCATCCATAGGGATCTCTTCACTTTTCCAATTTTGTACAAATTCTAGCTGCAGTTATTACATGAATAATCAAATGTACATTTTCTTTACTATAAGTTTCTGGTAGAATCCCCAACAAGAATAATTTTGGTTTAAAGTCAATATGTTGTATCATCTTCTCCAACCACATATGGATTTTCAGCATTTTTGAGAGAATAAATTCTTGAATGAACTCTATACTTAGTATATTACCCATCTTACCAGATACACATACATGAAAGATTAAAATCTCAAAATTTTCAGAGGGATCTAGCAATTACTAGATCTGTTTTAGTCTGCTTCTTGAAAAGACCAGGCGTATGTTTGAATGTATGCTTATATTATTTATCAAATTTACAGTGTGCTGAAACATTTGATATCTTTCTAAAGGGAACAGAACTTATTATTTTCTGTAAACTGCCCTCTATTTTTTCATCTTGGAGGAAGGATGTTTCAGAACCAACTCTGTTATCTCAGATTATGGTTTCAACAGTCTATAGTTCTCAATCTGTTAAACAAACCCTGAGTCAACCATGATTGCAGCCAGACAAATAGAGCACAATTACAGATTGAAGGAGTAGGAACAGCAAAATAGATAAGGAAACTAAGGTGTTTTTTTCAAGAGGCCACTGGACTTTCTGCAAAAAAGCAAAGTCCAGTGGCCTCTTGAAAAAGCACCTTTAGGACAACCATGACCTGGATGACTGACAATAACCATAGAGATATTGTGCTGATATTTATCTGCAATTGGAAGTTTTTGCATATTTATAAGCTTTAAAACCTATGTGGTCACTAAGAGTCAACAAACTTTATGGCATGTAAGCACTGATCTCTAGAAATATTAGTGTATTCTGTAAAGTATTGTCATTGTAATAACTATGGATTGGTTTTGATGGGATTAATTGCTAAATCAAGTTCACTCAATTGTGCGTGGTTTTTTAAAGCATGTCTTTCAGCAAGCCACAAGAGGGCCCTGTATGTATAGAGAATGCTCATTCTTTTCAGGATGTGGATTGGTTAAAGGTCTGAGCAGCAATTTTAAAACGACTGTATTTGCCAACTGTAAATTTACAGCTGCATAGAATTTTACTGTTAAATAGAACTGGATTTCATTTAGGTATAGATCGCATGTTCGTTTCTACTGCTTCACTTGAAAACAGTTGATATTGTGATTGTATTTTCTATCACTGTATTCAACTTTGGGAGTTGGGTTTTAGTGCATTTTCTGAAACTTAAATAAGCTGACAAGAATACCAGACAAAGTGGCATTACCTGCAGTATTTGTACATTTAAACACATGTATTGTCATTTATGACATTTAAACCTATGGAAATTAAAAATGCCCTCAAGTTTAGTTAAATTCCCTGTGATTACATAATTATAGTGTCCTTGGAAATGATTCACCAGTTTCTTTTAGAATGTTTTAATTTTCCCATTCTAAGCAAGTATAATGCAATCTCCCCGTCCATCCAAGTACTAATCCTAGTCTAATTTTGAGTCCAGTTGGCGAAGTGGTGTTTCTAGCCAACCTTTTAACACTACTTTGCTCAAATGAAGCCTTAATAAGATGCAATTTAAATACAAAATCAATTCTTGACAATGAACCTCCGCTCTCTCAACAATGGAACGAAGCGCCAATACAGCCTGTAAGAGGTCACGTGGCCTCATCGGATTTCGAAGGGGTGGTTTTTTTAAACCTGAGTCTTCAGGAACCCGAGTTCTCGCGAGAATTTACAATGTCCTGGTTGCTATAGATACATAACGCTGCTGTCTCTAGAGTTAAGAGTTACGGATCACTCCGGGGAAACTTGCGTTGAGGTAAAACCCGGCTCGACTTTATTTTTATTTTATATGATCAATAGAGAATTTGAGAGAGGAGTAGGCATTGAGACGGAATTATGCTTAAAAGAAATAGCGACAAAATAGGGTATGATTCTTTGAGCCCGGGACTATAATTCCCAACATGCGTTTCGTAGGGACGCGATTTAAAGCGGACAATGGCGACAGCAGCGCAAGGACTTTTGGGAGGGTAGTCAGCTGATGAGAAGGCGAGGGCTTCCCTCGAAAACTGATATAGGTTAGTGTGGCATTCTGGGAGTTGTAGTCTAAGTACCGTAGTGGAACCGGGAGAGGCGCAGGAAGCGATGCTTTCATTCTTGCAACGACTTGCATGAATATAATATTAGTGCTTTGAGATCTCAACGTGTTAACTGTATCGTATTATCGTACAATTGGTTTTCCCCCTCTTGTTTATAATTTCCTGTTTTATTTTTTATTTCTTCTGAAGTCTGCCTGTTCTTTTTTCTTTTTGATTTCTAATTCTGCGATTAATTTTTTATAACTCTTTAAGAGTTGAACTCAATAAGAGTTTGATTTACTATTGTTGTTCTTACTAGATTGGATTTCGTTAAAACTTCAATAAAGACAATATTAAAATAAAAAATCACAATGCTCTTCCTTTCCTTCCTTTCCCCCAATTTGGGTAGGACTACCAGAGCTGGGAGTGCAAAAATTTGGGCGTTCAGAGAAGTAGATTATAGTGTATGATTTTTTTAAAATTATTATTTTTTATTTTCAAAACAAATACAACACATAAAATCTTCCTTCTTTACATACTGTAGAAAGTGTATCAGTTGGTTACAAAAGGCTTTCGTGCATCTCTTCCACAGTCATCAAGCATAATTCATATTAACTCAAGTATTTTAACACAGATATTTATACATGTTACCCTTATCATACCTTCATTTTTATTTGACTATAATTGTTTAAACGTCCTTCATCATAAAATATACCAAGATTTAATACATAACCACATACTGGCATTTCATTTAATATTTCTAAAATCCTCCAATGACACTGAATCCTTATGTCCTATTTTAGCTAAACATCCATAGTATTTAATAACAAAATTTTCTAATCCTCCTTTCCAAGTCACTGTTTGCAATTTTCATCCAGTTTCCTTCCTACATATATATAGGTGGCCATCATTATCTCTCCTTTATTTGACTGTTTCCTGTATCATAACATTTTCCCCCTAATAATCAAAACTTATCTAACAGTTCTTTTTTATTAATCTTTGTATATAATCCAAAAGGATTTCTAATCTTCCTTTCATGGGTACCATTCAATATTCATACCCAATTATTACTTATCATAACACTACACATTGTATACATTATTATCATTATCAATTATTTATTTAACTATATAATCACTAAATTTCACTAAATTTAACTGGCTTTAAGTTATATTCTTCCATATATCAACCTGTATCTTTCTAATAACACAACAATCTCATATCTTCTGCCATTTGTGGTACCAATCCTCTAATCATCTTCTTGATCAGCTTTGTATGGACTTCTCTTAGCAACTCCTTGCTTATAAGATCTCATATAATCTTGATGCCCTCTTTCTGTTTCCTTATTCAGCTTGTCTATGATTGTCAGCAGTGTTATCAATGCTTTTGCTAATAGATTTTCTTTCTTTAAGTCTATAGTTTCTTTAATTTTATCTTCTATATCTTGACCTTTGGAATAGATTTCCTCTCCATTTAATTCCTCTTTCAGTATTCCATTCTTTCCATTTTCAGGAACAAACCAATTACCATAGATATCAGCAGGTTTAGTCTCTTTATATTCATTTTCCACTTTGGTTTTTGAGTTTCAATCACCTCGTTTTGCATTTGATAAACATCCTCAATTTTTTCATCATATTTTCTTGTTATGTGCTCAGGTATTCCAGTTTTTTCTCTACTATATTTGATAATTTCTGTAGTTCTGAAAATATATTTTGCAAAGTTAAGACCTCTATTTTCTCTTGACATCGTGCCATTCTAAAAAACACAGCAGCTCTAGCTTGGAAGGTTAATAAAATTAAAGCATACATTCACAAAGAACGTTATTTTTACTTTTCTCTGATTGAAAATATACTTCAAAGGGACATCTGTGTGTTTCCCTTCTTATCACTCTGTAGCCAAACAGTAAAACCTTGTGGTGCCAAGTCAAAACAATCAGTGAAAAAAAACTGTTCTGTTTTGAATACACAAAGCTCCGGTCAACAAAACCTCCCTGCCTCCGAGCGGAAACACTGTTAAAGAGTTTCTTTTTGTATCTTTTTTGTATTTCAATTTAGAAGAAGAGGTCCAATCTTTAAATGAATTAGAAAAATACCCACAGCAATACAAGAGGAAAATTTTAGTCTATAGATTACAGAGTCACAAAGAGAAGGTAGAAGAAGAAAACTTAATCCATCCATTTCAAAAGGTTTGTATAGATTGGATCCATGAAAACAGAATTTAAAAAAATAAGTTAACCACTGTCCAAAACCATTCCAAATTTAATTCCGCTGCTTGATTCTTCTATTCTTCAATTTAAATTGATTTTTAAGTTTTTATAGGCAGTCTCTTTTTTAAAACAATAAAAATGTGCAAGTTTGCGAAATGGTCGGCAGCCCCTTTGCTCCGGCTGGGGAGGCAGAAAGAAACGCTAAAAAACATCACGACTTTAATAGCGAGCCCTGCAAGAAAGGGGTCTAACGGTAAAGTATGACCCAGTTGACCCGACTGGACAGTCAGCTGGAGGGTCACCACTTTTGGCTGGCTTCCAGCTGGCGCGGTCACTTCGGCAGTTGCTTTCGATCGGGCAGCGAAGATTGCGGCGTTTCGTTGATGGCGCCGCTCCTGGCGATTTCTAACAACACCGGCATCTTCTGGCTCTGCTTTTCGGACTTTTCTGGCTTGGGAGACTCAGGATAAGCTTTGGATCACATTAATAACATCGTATCAGCGAGGGGGTGGCTGGTCCGGATGGCGCCACATAAGATTGGGCGGCTGGCCTGCTGCCACCGCCACAGTCCTCCCAGCCCCCCCCTCACTGTATTTTGGCCTGTGGCGGTCCTGGCAGCCTCTGTCTTTATTCCTACGATCGGAAGAGCCCTTGGAGCCTTTGGAGCTGTACCAACTTGTCGTTCGGAGTGGGGTGGCTGATTGTGTGGCGCTGGACAGAAGTGGGCAGCTGATTTTGTGTGTCATCGCTGCGGCCCCTTTGGGCGCCCCCCCTTTTTATCCGATCGGACTTTCTCTGTGGTGTGGCCTCTCCTTCGCCTTCGGCGACTACGGGGCCTCCCCCACCTTACCACCTGGCTCCCTCTGCTTACGGACTTGGGACTCTTGGACTCTCAGACCCACGACTATCTTCCTTGTCATGACCACTACCGCCCACCGCTACCCCAGGGATACCATCTCATCTACTCAGACTTTTGCCCCCTTGCTACGGTATTTAGGAGAGAAGACGAACTACTCCTTTTATATCCCTCTGCCATTGACCTGACTTTTGTGCCTCTACTCTATGAACTCACAAACTTACTCACACAACATTAATTATTATTTTTAATACCTGTGCAACCCCCTCTTCTTCGTATGTGGAGTGTATGTGTATGCTTGTAAGTGAATGATCCCACCTTTTAAATTAGCGTAATTTATTTTTATATTGTATTGCTGTATTCTTTTAACCATAGTGGGGTATGCATGTAGAGAATGCCTGGTTGGTTCGTATGAGGGGATTGAGAGCGCAGCCTGGAGCCCCCTCCACTGAATTCAGAAGCAGAAGTGGATGGGGGCCCAGATTCGCCTCTCATCCCAGAGTGTCTGGTTTGAATGGCCTGCCGAGAAGAACGGGAGCCTTGAGAGACAGAGGGGGGTCTACGGGCATAGGGGCGGGGCATTATGGTCACGACTGGGAGAGGCAGGTACGACGGGAACTTCAGGGCTAGCCATTACCGGGGAAGGAGGGTTCGCTACATCACAGCAATCCCTCGTTCCAGCCCTAATAGCTCAACTTGGGCACCAGGTGACACGGGAAATCAGGGCCCTGGTCTCAGGCTGTTGTTGCTAAATGCCAGGTCTGTGGTACATAAAGCTCCCCTTGTCCAGGACTTATTATTAGATGAGGGGGAAGACCTGGAATGTATTACTGAAACCTGGCTGGGCCACGAGGGAGGAGACCCCCTCTCAGAAATGTGTCCAGAAGGGTTTCAGGTGCTCCACCAGCCATGACTCCAGGGAAGGGGTGGAGGAGTTGCAGTCATTATCCGGGAGTCATTAGCTCCTCGCAGGATCCCTGCTTCAGAGAATGTCGGGTGTGAGTCCCTCCTTGTGAAGTTGGACCTAGGGGGTCAAGTGGGTCTGTTGTTGATGTACCTACCTCCCAGCTGCGTCACAACGGCCCTGCCTGCGCTCCTAGAGTCAGTAGCCGGACTGGCAGTTGAGTTCCCCAGACTTATAGTACTGGGGGACTTCAACCTGCCATCTCTGGGCAAACACTCAGATGGGGCCAGTAGTTCATGGCTTCCATGGCAACCATGGACTTGACCCAGGTAATTCAGGGTCCGACTCATGTGGCGGGACACATGCTCGACCTTGTGTTTCTCTCGGGACAGTGGAGACGTGATCTGGAATTAAAGGGGATTGAGATCTCACCCTTGTGATGGTCAGATCACTTCCTGATGAGGCTTGATTTTCGGAAGCTACTCCCCCACCGCAGGGAGGTGGAGCCGATTAAGTGGTTCTGCCCCAGGCGCCTGATGGACCCATTGGGATTTCAGACGGATCTTGGGGAGATACCTGACTCCCTTGCCCACAATCTGACTGAGTCCTTGGTCGCTGCCTGGAATACAGCAGCGGCTAGGGCATTAGATCGGATTGCGCCTTTGCGGCCTCTCCACGACAGTGGATCCAGGAGGGCACCTTGGTTTACCGAGGAACTCCGGGAGATGAAGCGTCAAAAGAGACGCCTAGAGCGACGTTGGAGGGCTAGTAACTCCGAATCCAACCGAACACTACTAAGATCCTTTATTAGGACTTATCTAGTGGCGATACAGGCGGCAAAATGTGCTCATTTTTCCGCCCTTATTGTGTCCGCAGAATCTCGCCCGGCTGCCCTGTTTAGGATAACCTGCTCCCTCCTGAAAGGGAGGGATGCGGGTGAACCCTTACAGGGAAGAGCTGAGGAATTTGTTCAGTTTCTGTCGGACAAAGTCACTCGGATTCGGACGGACCTAGACTCCACTTGGACAGTGCCAGCAGAGATGCTGAGGGAGAGCCTTGATCAAATTTTATGGAGTGAGTTCCAGCTTGCCACTCCTGAGGAAGTGGACAAGGCCATTGGAGCAATGAGTGCCGCCACCTGTCTACTGGACCAGTGCCCCTCCTAGTTGGTCTCAGCCAGCAGGGAGGTGACACGTGGCTGGATCCAGAGGATTGCAAACACCTCTCTTTGGGAGGGGTCTTTCCTGCAACCTTTGAAGGAAGCAGTGGTGAGACCCCTCCTCAAGAAGCCTGCTCTGGACCCAGCCATCCTTAAAAACTACTGTCCAGTTTCCAACCTCCCATTTTTAGGGAAGGTTGTTGAAAAGGTGGTGGCCTCCCAACTCCAGCGGACCTTGGATGAAGCAGATTATTTAGATCCCTTTCAGTCTGGTTTCAGGCTTGGTTACTGCACCGAAACTGCTTTGGTCGCACTGACTGATGATCTCTGGCAAGTCAGGGATAAGAGGTCATTCCTCTATCCTGGTGCTGCTTGACCTCTCAGCAGCCTTCGATACCATCGACCATGGTATCCTTCTGCAACGGCTAGAAGAGGTAGGAGTGGGAGGCACTGTTTTATGGTGGTTCTCCTCTTACCTCTCTGGCAGGTCGCAGTCGGTGTTGGTCTGGGGACAGAGGTTGACCCCTAGGCCCCTTAAATATGGGGTGCCAAAGGGTTCGGTCCTGCCCCCTCCTATTTAACATCTACATGAAGCCGCTGGGTGAGATCATTCGTCGGTACGGGATTAAATACCACCAGTATGCGGACGATACTCAGCTGTATCTGTCCACCCCGTATCAACTCAGTGAAGCGATGGAAGTAATGTGCCAGTGCCTGGAAGCTGTCAGGGTCTGGATGGGAATGAGCAAGCTTGCGCTCAACCCTGACAAGACTGAGTGGCTTTGGATGTTGCCCCCCCCAAAGATAGTCCAGATATTCCATCCTTAAACCTGGAGGGTAAAATTTTACACCCCTCAGAGAGGGCTCGCAACTTGGGTGTTCTCCTGGATCCGCAGCTGACTCTAGAACATCATCTGTCAGCTGTGACCAGGGGAGCTTTTGCCCAGGTTCGCCTGATACACCAGTTGCATCCCTATCTGGACCAGGAGGCACTCCAAATGATCACTCATGCCCTCGTTACCTCAAGGCTCAACTACTGTAACGCGTTCTACATGGGGCTGCCCTTGAAAAGTGTTCAGAGACTACAATTGGTCCAGAATGCAGCCGCGCAAGCGATACTGGGTGTACCTAGATACACCCATGTTACACCTATCCTCCGTGAGCTGCACTGGCTCCCTATTGGTCTCCGAACACACTTCAAGGTGCTGGTTATTACCTTTAAAGCCCTACATGGCCTAGGATCTGGATATCTCCGTGACCGTCTCCTGCAACATACCTCCCAGCGTCCAATAAGATCGCACAGGGTGGGCCTTCTCTGGGTACCATCGACTGCACAATGTCGTCTGGTGGCTCCTCGGAAGAGGGCCTTCTCTGTGGCTGCCCCAGCCCTCTGGAACGAACTGCCCCCTGAAATCCGGACCCTCCCCACTCTCTCAGCCTTCCGAAAGTCTGTTAAGACCTGGCTGTTCCGGCAGGCCTGGGGCTGCTGATCTTGATTGACCTTCAGCCCCACTAAGATTGAGTGCATGCTGTGTCCTGTTTTAATTTGTTCTGTTTTATATTTTAAATTTTTAATATCTTTTTTAAACTGTCTTTTATGTAAGCCGCCCGGAATCCTCCGGGATTGGGTGGCATACAAATCTATTAATATTGACAAAATTGAATTGACAAATTCTTCACCAGCTGGAAACACTTTCTCTTTCCATATCCTTCTATTTTGGAGCCGCCTGACTTCGTCAGCCTTGACTGGATTTTTTGTCTCTGGCTTGAAGAACTTCTCTTGCTTCTTTCAGGGATTTTGCAATATCCCAGAGATCAGCAAGACATATTCTTCCTGTTCACCGTGGATGGTTTAGATCCATTTGGACCACCCAGTGGCAAAAGTGTTGGCTGTGGTATCAGAACATTGAGACCACACAACCATATTGTTGCGACATTGGCTCCTCCCTGTTCTGTATGATTCTTGTTCCTCCCTCCCCCCCCTGTTCAAAGTATGAGAATTTCACGTTCAAAATATGAGAATTTCACGTTCAAAATATGAGAATTTCACGTCGAAAATACTTTGTCCACTGCAGGTGTAATTGATTGGTGTGATATCCTTGTGATTGCAGTGTGGATGGATACATAAATTTGCAGAATTGTCAACCATTCATGGATAACCCATTTGGGAGGATCAAAAACATAACTCAGCCAATATAGTAAATGAATGTAATCGATTAGTGTGTGAAACTTACTGACAGACAAAAACTTTTTGATGAGCCAAAAAGGAAGAAAAGCCATCTGTATCCGCTATCAGTTCATAATCCAGATCTGGTAGTTTTGTGAGCATGAATGATGTATAAGAAATCCTCGCAGTAATCAGGAGCAGAAAGGCGTCTATTGAAATCCATTCTTTTAGTAGCCTCTCAAAACAGTCAGAAAATCCTGCTTCATTTAAGATGAGAAGCATACTTCAATTAGTATATCCTTTTAGTTATACATGCTGTTCCTTAAATGAGCATGACATTTTAAAAGACCAAAATTGGCTTACCTTTGAGTTAATAAGGGATCATGCAGAATACTTGTTGAGAGTAATGGGATGTGTCACCCATGTTCACATCATAAGATTGAAGAAATTGATTTGGGCACTGAACTGGCACTATAGGGGAGAGTCCAAGCAGGATCATCACCATAGTTTCTTTTACTTCTCAATGATATGTCATTGGTTAACTTTACAGCTCCCGTTCTGAATTGCATTCTCTACAATGCAGGATTGATAAATAATATTTAAACTTTCATTGTTATTTCTATCATTATCACTTTCCTGTAACTAGCCAATTTATCTTGAATCTTGTTTAGGATTTTCAGAAAAATTTATCACACACATTTTCAATTTGTAGCAACTTATTTAGCATTCATTTTTTTTAATAAAAAAAATAAGACACCTGCTGTTTAGAACTTCATCCCCCTCCCAATTGGCCCTGATTCTATGATCTTTTGGAAGCTCTTTAAATATGGCTCTGTCATTGGCCTGGGAGACTGGTGGAGATGTAGGGGCTGTGAATCACTTGTGTTCTCTGTCAGTATGGATTGCACACTGGTAGACAGAATTTTATGGTTTCATTTCTTATTGTTTTATTATTTTTAATAGATTTCTTGTTTTGCTTACTTATTTCTGTTCGCTTCTTATTTATTATTTTTACCTGAATTGTTAAAAAGGTAAACTGAGTCACGTATGTGAGATGGGTAGCTATATAAATTCAACAAAGAAAAAAATTGAAACAGGGTTTGTGGGAGAATGTACTATTGTAACCAATTTAAGCCATTTCTATATGACGCTAGAATTCAAAGGAGATATTACTGTACAATTTGAATTAATATAGACATTTTGATACAATAGTATCTACTTTTAACATATTGTTAAATTATAATGAGTTTTGATTATTTCTTTTATCATTAGAAATTTGTAATCTTCTAAATAATGTGAGTCAAGAGATGATAAACTGGCATGATGTTCTTGTATTTGCCTAAAACCATAATATTTTTAGAGGTTTTTTAAAAAATATTTCCCCTTCTTTAATTATTCACTCTTAATTAAAAATTAAGTGGAAAAATGTTCTTCTAATGCCTTTCTAAAATGTACTAATGTTAATATAAGGATAGTTACTTCTTAGATACTATTTATGAAAAATGAGCTTAAAAAGAATTGATTCTTTATACTGCATATTTTATATTTTTTGTTTCTAATATAAAACAATGTTGAAGTAAAAACAAGAAATGAACAAGAAACAAAACTATGAACATAGATAAAATTATAAATCAATGTTTTCAAAGCTGATAATCTCCAGCGAAGTTGAGCTCTTGGGAATGTTAGTTGGATATCATTTTCAGGCCATTATATTTGGAAGGCAATTTGTTACAAGCATTATCAGTTTCATTTCAAGTGGTTAAAATGTGATACTGAAGTTTAAATATACAAGTCCTTAGTTCAGATGTGTTTGGTCTGAAAGTTTTGAGATTTTTTTGAAGGGGTTGAGTTAAAGCTAGTTTCATAGTCTGTCTAAGAGTATGAGGACAATTAGTCAATTGAGATTGCATACTGACAATTTGCTTAAATTTAAAATATCGTTTCCTGTACGTTTTGCTTTTTATGTTATTCCTTTCAGGCAAATGGCTGATTCAGAAAAAGAGGTAATAGATCTGGCTGAAACAGATATGGAAGATACTTCTACAGAAAAACAAACAGAAGAAATTACAGATGTTGCAGATTCTAACAAGGAGCAGACAGATGGAACAAGTCTAACTTTACAGCAGGAATACAACATAGATTCAATAACACAAGAATTGGATATTGCTGAGGAACCAATTCAAGAGCAGGATGCTGCTATAGAACAAGTACAAGGTCCAGATGCATTTGAAAACCTGAACATTAGTCAGGAACCAGTACAGGATGCAGGTATTGCTGAGGAGCAGTTGCAGAGGATAGATTATGCAGAAGATCAAACCACAGCCAAGGAACCAGACAGAGAGGAAGAGCTAGTTGGGGGTGTGGCTGTTGCTGAAGAATTGGCATTGGAGTTGGACACAGAAAAAACAGAAATTGATGCAATCCGCTCAGATATTTCAGAATTCCAAGATTTTGATTACAAAATCATACCAACCGTAATTGAGACAGATGCAGCAGCATCTGAAAGTACAGGTGCCAGTGAAGGTGTTCCAGAAGGCATAAACATGGCAAATTTGGCAGCTCAGCTTTCAGAAATTATAAAAAATGCTATCGTAACAGGTACGTATATATAATGTTTGTTATAGCAGTCAGTCTTCTTCAACTCTTCTCAAATTTCTCACTGGAAATTCAGGCAATTACAGGCCAAACAAATTAGAAAACACTACTTTGAGAAAAGTGTTTGTAAGTAATTTTTCCTTGACAGTAATCCACGGGTTACAAGTGTTCCCTTAGCAAACATTCAAAGTTACATGATAAACATACTCTAGCGCAGTGTTTCTCAACCTTGGCAATTTGAAGATGTCTGGACTTCAACTCCCAGAATACCCAGCCAGAATTCTGGGAGTTGAAGTCTGGACATCTTCAAGTTGCCAAGGTTGAGAAACACTGCTCTAGCGTTTATGAACAAGACCCGAAACTACAAATCTTGCAGCACTACCGCAGTTGTTTGCCCTTACGAACAACCGCAGAGGCTCTGCAACATTTGTCCTGAACATTGCCGGCCAAAATAGAGCTTCCAAGGGGCGGATCTTCCCCTCAGAAGCTCCATTTCAGTCTCCAATGTGCCAGGCAAGGCCTCTGGAGGCCTTCAATACCACTTGATTCCAAGAAATTCACTTTTCTTTCATTTATCATTTTATCAAAATAATAGCTTTAGATTTACTTGAAGTTGAGAGTGAATTACTGACTGGGCCCATGCTATCTAGTAATTCTAATGTCAGGTGGCATTTAATTTCATATCTCTTGGCTCCTCTTCAGATAAGTAACTAATCACTGCATATCCTTGTCAGCTTCATTAATATAAATAGTTTAGAACTACAGAAACTCCTTTTTTAACTATTGCAGTTGTTTACAGAAGACAGCTAATATCCATTCACCTGGCAAAGAAAGTGGACGAGTGGTTCACTTTATTTGCTTCTATAGCTACTTTGCAGTTTCAATCATTACAACTCTAAGGAGTTCTGATGTTGTGGCACATGTTTTGGAGGTCTCTCCAAGAGATAGTATGACAGCTTTGAAATGCTTCTTTTCCTGGGCATTTATAGAGTAGCATTTGTTCAGGAGCAAATTACTTTCAATGTGCTTGAGGATACTTCAGGGATTATCTGTTTTAAATAGTTTCAGTCCATCCTATTTAATCCAACAAAATAGACGTATTTTTGCTTCACTGCTTCTATGAAATATTGTCATCTTATGGAACCCAGAATGCAATGTACATTGTCTGTCATGGCTCCTGCCATACTGAACAGCCTTTCCCCAAGGTTAGGACTGACCTGATCTTGTTGGTTTTTCAGAAGTCTTTGAAAACTTGATTCTTTTCTCAGACCTTAGGGCTGGATGTTATGGCGGCTTATTCTGTGTTTGGTTTGCTTGATTAAAAATGTTTTTTTTTTATTTTTCTCACTATTTTTGTCATTTTTCTATTTAATTTGGTTTTATGCTTACCATCCAGAGCTGATTTACATCATATAACTGCATATTAAATCAATATTACTTAATTTTTTACCTTAACAAAATGGTTGGTTTTAATTGTTTTGAAGAGACAAAAATATGCACAAGCAAAATTTAATTCCTACTAATTGACTAGAAAATAATAATGAAATTAATGAAGGTCCATAATAAGAATTGATATATTTGTTTTTCAGTTAAATTCATGCTGCATCCTGATATCCAGATTTTCACGAAGCTTTTTAACATTAATCAGAATGTGGAGCAAATCAAGCAGTACTTTGCAAAGCGATTAAAAATACCACTGGATATTTTACAAATTAGATTGCTAGGTTTGTATCAATACAAGGGGGTTCTGTGTTTTTTATGTATATAATGTTACAAGAATTGTCCATCTGGGTTCCATTCCAAGTAGGGAAAAAGACACTGGAAACATAGTGGCTGATTGGAAAGATGGTTTATTGATGAACAGGACCACATGGGTTTGAAGTCCTAGTGCAGCTGAACACATGGGTTTGAGAGAGAGAAGTATTTATATCCTCTTGGACCTTGCCTTTGAGCTTCCTGTTCCTGTGCAAGAAATGTATTCTATTGGTTGTTGTCAGACTCCCATGTGGAGTCATGTTTGTCTGAGTCAAATTTGGTTGAACCTGAACTGATGTAATATCCCCAAATGCCATGTGGTGAGCTCTGCTGCTAGATTGGTAGAGAGCTAATCCTATTATGTCCTGAGGGTAAAGGTCTTTTTTCTTTTTTCTTTATTTTTATTGTAGTTGAACAAAAACACACAAAAAAGTATCATCCTTCATTACATCTTGTAGAAAGCGTGTCGATTGGTTACAGATAACTTTCGTGTATTTCTTCCACAGTCATTACTTATAGTTCATATTAGATTATACACTTTAAGTCAAAAATCTTTGTATATCTTACTATCAATGTACCACAATTCTCATTTGACTACAATTATTTGAACATGCTTTTACCTCAAATCATTCATACTTAAAGACACAACCACATAATGACATTCATTAGCTATTTCAAAAAATCCTCCAATAACATTACATCTTTATAGCATCTTTTAAGTAAAAGTCAATAAAGTTTCTAAGCCTCCCCCCCCTTTTCCCCCCAACTCACTGGCTAAATTTATATCTAAGTTACTTTAGGCAATACGATAGCATGTATATATTGTTAAACAATGACCATTAACATTTCCTTGTTGTTATTATAATTGGCTAAAAATCATTTACTATTTATGCCCCAACTCCTCTCATCAGGGCCTCCACCCCCCTCAAAAACCCCTTACACCTTTATAACAAGATCTAAATAAAAATTTGTTAATAAAATTTATAGGTCTTTACCCCAGGTCTTTTCAAAATTCTTTTACTAAATTGTCAATACATGTATATTTCATTACACTGTATCCATTATCATTTCATTATTATTATTTATGGTTAATTAATTGTTAGCGAGTAAACATTTAATAACAATCTAAAACAATCTAGGAGTTACAAAGTTCCTATTTATTAATTACCAATAATAAAAAACCTATTTTTTATTACTAACTTTCATTGTCAACCTGTATCTTTCCAGTAACAAAACAGTATTATCTCTCTTGCCAATTCAGTCTTCTTTTTATCTCCTTTGTAAGGTTTTTATCAGCTTCTCTTCGCACTTTGTTGCTTGAAGGGTCTCTCAGATAATCTCCTTGCCCACCAGTTGATACTAAAGTTAACTTGTCTTTGTTTTTCAATCTTGTTTCTGAAAAATTTCTCTTCTTATGTCTATCATCATTAGTATTTTTTTCTCTTCTGTATCCTGGAATCTGGGGTAGAGGTCCAATTCGTTGAATTCCCTTTTCCACATTCCCTTTCCATTTTAACCCACATTTGCTCCATTAATAAATTCATCTATTGTCTTATCTTTGTCTTCTATATCTTCATTCTCCCCTTTAATTTTGGGGGGTCCAACCCCATCATCTTTTGCTGTGAGGAAGACTAGTCTTTCCAGCTTCTTCTCAATTCTCCCATATCCTTCCAATAGATTTTGAATTCCAGCCATGATATTTTGGAATTTTAAGGTTTCCCCATCTAAGTATTGACCCATGTTTCCAAAACAGAAGAGAGAAAGAAAAAGAAAAAAATACTAATAATGACTGCCAGTCTAGTGTTCCAAGCCTCTCTTAACTTTTATTTTAAGCTGACTTAAACATAAGTTCTTTTATGCTCTTCAAAGGGGAAGGGTTCTGTTTCCCCCTTTCTTTCTTTCTTTCTTTCTTTCTTTCTTTCTTTCTTTCTTTCTTTCTTTCTTTCTTTCTTTCTTTCTTTCTTTCTTTTTTTCTTTCTCTGCCAAAATAATTCTCAGAGGCACCTGAGAAAACAGTTTGTGCCCTTGTTTTTATCAGTTTCTGTAAACAAGTTGCAAACCCTTCAGCTGCAAAGTTAGTGCAGTCAAATAAAGAAAGAGATACGTTGTTTCAAAAAACTCTGACTGGCACTTAAATTTCACCTTCTGGGGGAAACAAAGTTCTTTAGATAGCTTTTAGTGTGATTTAATAACAAGTAGTAGGAAGAATTGTTAAAATAAAAAGGAAGGTTTTAATCCAGAAGTCAAAAAATAAAGCAACAAGAAGCAGAAGAAGAAAAATCAATCCATTCACTTTAAGAGGAGAAATGGAGAACGTTCAATCCATAAAAAATAGTTACAATGACAAAGAAAAAAAAACTTTCCACAGCAATCCCATTGGGATTATTTTCGCCGCTCAGTTCTTTTGTTTAAGGATCAATTTGGCTTTAAAGAAACATTTCTTTGGGCAGTCTTTAGCAAAATAGAAAAAATACCTCACAAGATGGACTCACTTTTTCTTTTCACTTCCTTCCGGAGCGTCCCGACTTCATCAGCCTAGAGGCTTCCTTTTCAGTGCGGGCTTAAAGCACTTCCCTTGGGTCTATCAGGGATTTTGTGATATCCCTGAGACCAGCAAGGCTTTGTCTTCCTGATCACCATCTCTATGGGAGGTTTAGGTCTCAATGGACCCCCCCCAGTGGCAAAAGTGTCAACGGTGGTCTCAGAGTATCGAGACCGCACGGTGTAACATCGTGACATGGATCCTCCTCCTCAAAGGTCTTTTGTCTTGTAGATAGGCTGACACCAAAATATCTGCTGGGACAGGGAGCTGAGGCTGAGCTTCTGTTTCCTTTAAGATTTTTATTTGTCTTTTAGGGGAACTATTCTACCTTTTTAATAATTCCTAGAATATTTCATTCTTCTAGGGGGGTTGCTAACTTTCTACAATAAATATAGACAGGACTCCAAATATGGTTATAACATTTAAAGAAGCAATTATTTCTTCGTTAAATAACAACAGAAATCTATGTGTACATAAAGAATATCGTTAAGTTAGTTCACAAAAAATGCAAGCATTGATTGGGCCTTGTTCAAACTGAATATAATATACTGAAAACCCCCAAATTGTTATCCACCCTGTTTTGTGCATAACAATTTCTGTGTTCTGTCACTCAGTGGCTAAGATGCTGAGCTTGTTGATCAGAAAGGTCGGCAGTTCAACAGTTTGAATCCCTAGTGCCACGTAATGGAGTGAGCTCGCGTTACTTGTCCTAGCTTCTACCAATCTGGCAGTTCAAAAGCATGTAAAAATGCAAGTAGAAAAATAGAGACCACCTTGGTGGGAAGGTAACGGTGTTCTGTGTGCCTTCAGCATTTAGTCATGCCGGCCACATGACCAGGGAGACGTCTTTGGACAGCGCTGGCTCTTCGGCTTTGAAACGGAGATGAGCACCACCCCATAAAATAAGGAATGACTTGCATCTATGTGCGAGGGGAATCTCTACCTTTTAATTCATTTCTTAAATAGACAATGAAAGAGAGAGACTGTGAAGATCACTGGTTGCTTTTGTCTAATTTAGATCTCTTCCAGAGTATCTGCTATCTGACCCATTTTCTTCCTTTTTGGGGGGGGGGCAGAGAAATTGCTTAAACCAGGGGTCTCCGACCTTGGCAACTTTAAGACTTGTGGACTTCAACTCCCAGAAGTTGTGAACTCTGGGAATTGAAGTTCACAAATCTTAAAGTTGCCAAGGTCGGAGACCCCTGATTTAAGCAATCTTTTTCTGCTGTCTGCTGCTTTTCTCCATAGCACTCACCTAAGTGCTAACTGCAAGTTAACAGTATCAGCTCTGTGCCTTAATTAATTGATCAGAACCCTGCTCTGACCTGCTGGTGCTGCTGTCTGAAATTTATCAGACCTTAATCCTATTCACACTTTTTTTTTTGTCAGTCACACAAAATTTGGTACTAAATGTGTGCATTGGTCAGAAAATGGTATTTAAAAAATTATTATTTTTTGTATTTGCAAACAGTTGCTAAACAAGGTAGCCATTAAATGTGTAGTGAATATTGATTTTGGCCTTCAGGTACTATTCTCATATTGAGATCTGCCACCACTATATAACATTATGCTGTCATTCACAGCCCATTCCTTCTTTCAGAAGCATAATTGTTTGAGAATCCCCAGGCTATTTTATAGCAGGTATTTCTTTGTAATTTTAAAAGAAATTTAGTTGCTGTAGTAGTATGTTCAAATCACCATGGGGGGGGGGGGGCGCAAGGACATCCCTGCAGTTGTATAATGGGCAAAGAAATTCAGAATGGACTTTGCCTAACATTTCAGATGTAAGAGAAATGTTGGGAAGTTTGTAACATCTGACTTGCAAGATTCTTTTTATGCAGCCTTACAATATAATATAATTAGCTCGCCTAGTTGTGATTCTTGTCTATCCAGAGGTGGTATTCAGGCAGTTCTCTCTGGTTCGTGTGAACCAGTAATGGCTGCTGTGGGAGGCTCCGCCCACCCACCCTGACATAATGTGTGAGCACTGCACATGCACAGAAGGCGGTGCACTTATGCAGAGGAGGCGTGTGTGCTCACATTTGTGAACCGGCAGGGAAGGTATGTGAATCCCATCTCTTGTCTATCTACTTGAGAAGGATGAAAGTTGCCTTACACAGAATGGCATTCCTTAGTCTTTTCTTGGGATTTGTCACATTCCTCAAATGATCAAAGAAAGAAAGCTAAGTGACCTTTTAATTCATTGTGAAACCTAATATGTATTTTTCTTTTTAGGGAGGTTAATAGAAAATTATGAAACCCTCTGGAATCTTGGTGTGCAACCTAATGGGACAATACAGTTTGATATGTACTCATTAGACAATGAAAACTTTCCACTCAAAGCATACAAGCTTCTGCAAGAATACTATATGCCTGATGTTATAACGGTTCGAGTTCAAACAGGTAAAAAACAATCAGGTGTACATGTTCTGACCAAGGCTTCCCAAGAGCATAAAGCAAACTCCTTGCCCGAAAAAAAGCCCTTTTATTAATTTACTGTGAATTCTGCTCATTCACGTCCAGCAAAGTCTTTCAGGGGAGGATTTATAATCCTTATCTGGCTTGGAGAGCTGATAGGCAAGGAGTCTCAGAGAGTCACCAACCAATTAGAGAACTAATTGTCTCCTGCAAACTCCATTCCCCTTTCGCCCCTCTTTTTATTTTCTCTGGGAGGGGCCATTCATTGTCTGGCCTTACTCCCACGTCGACCCCTGTTCTTTAGTTGTTCCCTTTGTCTGGCAACTCTGTGCATGCACACACTGGGAACAGGCTCCAGCTGTTCTTCTGCCCCACTGATACCTGATTCCAAAGGCAGCCGATAATTGTCAGATGGCCCTGGCCCCATCTCTGCCTCTGACATAGAGCCCTCATCAGAGCCTTCCGCAGACTCCAGGACTGGCCCATATTCCTCCCCAACCTCCTCACTGTCCAAATCTGCTCCCAACTCCTCTGGCCACTGCTGGGCCACAACAGTATAGTCTGGTTAAATGTTGCCCAATGTTGGGTCTAATTTAATAATGCTGTTTTTGTCTGAACAGAGCCAGACACTTTTCAGGATGTATGTATAGAAATTAAAAGACCATCATTCGAAAAACCATTCTTGGGTGGATTTAGACATAAAGAAACAGGCACAGAATATCATAATGCAGGATCACAGACAGATCCCAAAAAACGTCCAGACAAAGAATATGAAGAGTTCTGTAGGTCAACACAGGTACGTTCAAAAGAATGAAGACTCTGAGATATATGCAAGAAAAAATGATTTGGAAATTAAATCTATTTCTATATATTAGAAACTTAATAATTAAATAATGTAATTCTTTAATTTTATATATTTATTGCATTCACAAATTAGCATTTGATCAATTTAATTAATTTATACAGAGAATACAAAGCAGTAGGTCAGGCCAGATATATTCATAAAGAATGAAGACCCTGAGATCATGCCAGAAAAATTGATTTGGAAGTTAAATATGTTCCAGTCTATTAGAAGATGATAATTAAATAATTCCATTCTATAATTCTATATATTTGTTAATTTAACACATTCACAAATTAATTTTTAATTCAGCTTAATTAATTTATACAGAGAATGCTCAACCTTCTTAAAATTAATATTTTCTTCTAGACAGTGGTAGAAAGAAAAAAATTACTAGAGACCACAAATACAACTTCTACACAAATGACAAAAATTGGGGTTTATGTGTCAAATGTCACTGATAAACTTATAGAACCAAAGCCATATGTGACAGCTGAAGAGTATCATGCACGACGACTTAAGGCGGTAAGTATACAGTCAACTGAATTATCATTAAAAAAGATTGTAGTTTTGCATACTTTTCTGTGATTAAAGCCCTTAATCTAAGTTGGGTTTATGTATGTATATACCTAAATTATTTTAATCACACTCATATATCAGTGACTCTACAAGGACTCCAATTTTTATTGTCACTTGAAATATTCTTGCAAATAATTTAGCTCCAAATAAGCCCAAACTAAATTAATTAGTTAAGCAAGTTATGTGGGTTGGTTAAAGGAACAGCATGCCTCCTACCTTCCCCCAGTTTGATGTAACATACCTTCCCCTGAGTATTTCTGTACATCTGTGTCTTTGAGATTGTCGTGTGTTTCAGACATGTGAAACTTAACGTGTGAAATTTGAATCTGGCATTTCAAAACAAGTTCCAAATTCCTTTTAATACATATCTTTGTGTATTAAAAGGCAAAGCCCAATTAAAGCAAATGATAGTTTTGTTTGTTTTCCTAGCAGACCATCTCAACCTTTCATTGATTCTTAAACTGGGCTATGAATTACCAGTACTTTAAGATTTATTTTCAGTATTCCATAAGATTAAAATAATCAGAAAATGTTCAAAATATTTTCTACAACATTATGATAGATTTAAATTTATTTCACATTTTCTACCTCTGAAATATTTATTTTCATTTCCTTTGTGTTAGTGAGATACTTATCAGTTAAGATACTGCCATGCAGGATCTCTTATGCTGCCGATGTTATACTTTGGCAAAAGAGGCATTCACATATATAACAAATAAAATGCCTTTCACCCTGTAATGGGGAACTAACTGAGCACAAAATATAATTTCATTGGAATATATAAAAAAATAGTTCAAATCTACAAGCATTACCAGTGTCCCCTCCTTAAACCTGCAATTTTTCCACAAATTAAGATTCACTGAACATAGTAGGAGTTGTATTAAAGATCAGATTGTAACAAAGTTTTCACAGAATGGAGAATTTATTTAATAAATGGCAGTGGTTTTTATCCCTACCACTTTGCAAATCTAGTGACTATCATGTTCTGGCTCAGGATGACACCCAAATCAGAGGCAAGTTGGGATAGATTTTTAACTTACCCAAGGTGGGATTGGATCCATATTTAGAATAACAGAGTTGGAAGGGACCTTGGAGGGCTTCTAATTCAACCCCTTGCTCAGGCAGGAAACCCTATACCTGTAATGGGGAACCTATGGCACATGCGCCACATGTGGCATGCTGAGCCATTTGTTAGGGCATGCGAGGTGTTGCCTTGTCAGCTCCAGCGCACATGCATGCACTGGCCAGCTGACTTCGGCCTTCATTTTTGGCCATTTTTTGCCCTCCGGAGGCTTCCCTGGAGCCCCCAGAGTGCGAAAAACAATCCAACATGCAAACCGGAAGTTTGGAAACGGACTTCCAGTTTGTACTTTGGGCCGTTTTTCTCCCTCCAGAGGCTTCAGGGAAGCCTCCTGAAGCCTCTGGAGGGCCTCCGGAGATGGCGGGGGAGGCCATTTTTGCCCTACTCAGGCTCCTAGAAAGCCTCTGGAGCCTGGCGAGTGTGAAAAATGGGTCCATTGTGTGCCAAAAGCGGGGAGGGGGGGATCATGCATGCATGTGCACAGGGGTCACACACATAGAATTATGGGTGTGGGCACGCCCATGCATGAACCTCCCTGTACTCCCCCCATTTGGCATGCGATGGCAAAAAGGTTAGTATTTTGCCCTATAGCATTTCAGACAAAAATATCTTCCTGTTTTGATTCAAAAACCTTCAGGGTTCTGGCCCCAAGTTAATAATTGAGTGAAATCATGCCAGCTATGCCAGAAAGGGTGAGGACAATGTTGTTGTTTTTTAACTCTTAGTTGCTTAATACAATTATCCATTCTCAAGTCAGAATGAGCTTTGCAGATTGTAAAAGAGTGTAGTCTGAAAACGCAAACCCTAATTTTTTACCCTATTTTGAAAATATTTATTTGTAAAATTTATAGGCCTTCCATCTTGCCTCAGAGTAACTCTGGGTGGCTTCACAGTCGTTAAAAGTAAAAACTATTTAAACTAAAAATATAAAGAAATTAATACAAAAAGCCAAACACTGTAGCCCAATTAAAAGATGGAAAGGATGGGAACGGGATAGGGAGAAAGTTGGGATCTGTTGTTAATTGATCAAAACATATAGTTTCATTGTAAGTTTCTTTTTTTGTTGTTGAACGTTAGAACGTTGTAAAAATGTTAAGGAACAGTATGTTAAGGATGAATTAGAGTCAGTATTACCTAATTTGGCAAGAAAACTTCAGAGAAGAAGCAAGCTTATGAACACCAAGATCCTGACAATTTTAAATATTCTGAACAGATTTTTTTATGAACTTTGGCATGCTGCATTTCCTCTAATTGCTTTAACTTTCATTCTTATAAAAATGAAGAACCATTAAATATCTGTTTTTCCAGTGCTAGATAATGGGAGAGCAGTTATTTTTGAATCATAGTTTGCATCAAATAATGAGTTGAAGATTTTCTAAAGTAATGAATTTCACTCTTGAAGCATATTGCACAACAACTCAACACTTGGCCTGGTGGCCATTCAGATATTGCTGATGGTTAAGACTTTTTTCTAAGGAAAAACATTTAAAATTCGCTAGTGTGACATGAACTGCTTGATTGACAAAATCACTGTTTTTGCAGAAATATTACAGTACTTTATGCTTTCTACTAATACTAATTGCCCTTTGTTCCTTCTCCCTATGTATAGACCATTATAATCCAAACCTATTATCGACGATGGCTAGCTATTGAATGGGTAAAAAAACTAAAAGAACAATTGAGATTGAGACTAGAATGGGAAAGGCAAGAGGAACTAAGAAAACAGAGAGAGAGAGAAGCAAAATTGTTAAGAGAGTATAATCGAAGAATGTATCCCAAAACAAAGGATGATTTTGAATTACTTTATCATGCCTTAGAATGTAAGTATCCAATTTCTTCATTGCCAATAAGTAAATACAAACTCTCTCATCCCCCCCACTCCCCAACATTTATGGTAGATTACCAGTAGATGCAAAATTGTAGCGAAACTGGGATATATCATGCAGATCAGCAAAGTTTCAGAGCTTTCCAATATTGTAGCTATTATCCAAGCCTTACTGAATGAGCTTCTCTTCTTTATGTCTACATTGTTGCTCACAAAGTATCTGTTTTAAAATACATATTATTAATTAAATAATTTAAATGAAAAAGGAGGAGGAGGTGGAGGAGGAGAGGAGAAGAGATAACTGGTAGGAGTACCTGCACAACAACTCAACACTTGGCCTGATGGCCGTTCAGATACTGCTGATGGTTAAGACTCTTTTCTAAGGAAAAATATTTAAAATTCGCTACTTTGAATGAAAACACTGTAGTTGAAGGAGAATCATATTTTTTGTGCTTCCAATATAAAACAAGTACAATATAAAACTAACTTTAGCAGGAACCTCTGCTTGATGTGTTAGGTTATTATATAGAGATAGGGAAGCTCTTTAAAAAAAATAGTTTCTCTGTTTCTTTAAGGAATACGATTCTTCTAAATTAGTTTACCATTGGCTTAAATAATTGCAATATTTTTGGTGATGTTTATTCTTCTACACTGATGTTCTGTTTCCTTGCATATTATGCTGAGGCATAACTTTTCTGTTCTCTTTTAAAGAACCCATCTTTTAGGGAATTAAAAGTGCACGATTTTTTTTTAATGTATTCATCATCTGACATGTCTTTGCTAGTGTTTCAGAGGTAAATTTAAAAACTAATATAAGAAAACTGGAAAACCTCCACCTCTGTGCATTGCCTGGAATTAGAAGACCATTCCCTTGAAGTAATAATTTAATTAACAGTTACCTCCCGTTCATCTTTTCAAATTAGAAAAATATAGACCTGGTTCTGAAAGCCATTGCTCTTTTGTTACCTAAAACTGTACTGAAGTAGTTTTATGAAATTCTAGTCTGAAAAACATACCATTATGATTTTCTATCAGTCTTCCTTAGCACTATTTGTATATATCAGACTGGATATCAGGAAACTATAAACTGCTTTGATTGAGTATGCAAATGCCAAACATCGGGCCAGTGTGGCTTCAGCCCAGTCTATCCAATGCGAAGAGGAAATATCAGGCCAGCGTGGCTTCGGCCCAGTCTACCCAATGCAAAGAGGAAACATTCCAACAGTTTGGGGAATGGTGTATAGCTGGCCACACCCACCCACTTGCCCAGGTTCCCTCCACCCCAGAGGTCAACCACAGCCCTGATGTGACCCTCAATCAAATTCAGTTTGACATCCGTTGGCTAGAGTAACTCATAGAAATACAAAGATATAAATAACTTGCAGGTGAATCTGATTCCCTGTAACTAGAAGGTCAGTTTTTAAAAACTTGTTTCCTTATAAATAGTAATTGATTATTTTTCTTTTGTGAAATTTTCTTTGTGACTACTATCCTCACATGGACCCTGATAATTTATACCAGTGATGCTTAAAGCATGGAGCAATTCATTACTGTTTAAAGAAGAATAAGATATTTGTTTGTCACTTGGTTGAAGAAAAATAATGCTTTATTCTTTAGATGAAAATGTAATTTTAATAAGCAGATTTTTGAAACTAATATTTTTAAATGCTTCTCAAAATCATGTAAGAATTATGGTCTTGATGCTTTTGATAATATAAGTAGAGCAGCATGAAGAGGGCCTTGAAGGAAATATGCCATAACTGTGGGAAACTTTGCTTGGAAAGGAGTGAGAAAGTGAGGTTTACCCCCTTGTGTCTTAAGTTTCATATAAGTGAAAGAAGGACAAAAGCGGTCAGGCTTTAAGATCCTGTTACTGTAGCAAATATTAATTATATTGTCTTTCTTCTTGTTTCTTGACTTTGCCCATGTTGTAGGGCTGGCAAAAGGACTGCATTGAGTCCAGTTTTTACAGTTCAGCTCTGCTTGGGTCCCTTTAAAAATTTTCCAATACTGGATTTCAACTCTTTTTGTATTAAATGGGTTTTAGTAATCCACATGATCTGGGAAGAGAAAGAAAAAGTGGTTTGTGAGAGATTTTGCACAGTTAATATATTTCTTTGTGACATAATCTGCCTGACTTCACCGATACATCACCATTATTGTATGCTGATAGCAGAAAAAAATAAATTCATAATAGGCTGTCAGACACTTTCAACTGAATGCCAGCTTGGTTATTAAAATCTAGCACTATATATTACATTGTAGCATTGCTTAGTATAAACTATGAATTTGCAAGTCCACATCCTTTACGGTCAATAATTCAGCTGGCTTGTCAGTGGATGAATGGTTGGTTATAACTTTGGTTTATTTTTTGTTATTTGTTTCAAGTAAAATGATGCATGATTAAATCAGTCAGAGCTATCCCTTATTTCCACTTATGTGATGGCTGTAAAACCTTGCCCAGAGCATCAGAAATGAAACCATTGATAAAGAGGGTAGAATCAGTGCTGAACTGTGTTTATCATAGATGTATATAAGATCAGAGGATGAGAAGCATATCCACAATATGTGTACATATAAGACAGATCAGCAGATCTAGATTCTGTTTCTTTTTCAGCTTATTTATTTTGAAATATTGTGGTTGGGGAATTTGGTGAATGGCAGAAAATCTAGATGATTAGTCTGGCACATACTTGTAGTGCTACCAAAATGGGACCATACAGAGGAGACAATATATCTTTGTCTTAAGTTAATGGCTATATAAGTCATTATTAGAAGTCTTCATGTTTGCTTTAAAAATAAAAAGCACCACAAAAGGATTGTGAATGTGGTTTAGATCAGACAATAGAACAGGAAAAGAGATTTTTTTGCTTTCTCTTATCTTATTCCAAATAACCTCTAAGAACTACTATTAATGAGAGAGACATAAAACATATGATATTTTGCTGTCTCCGGCAGAGCAGGCCATGTCCTTCTCACCCTTGCAACTATGAAAATTATGTTACAGAATTACAGAAAAATTACTTATCCCAACAAGGCATAAGTTCAGGACAACCTAAAATTGATTACTCTGTTTCATTTCCATAGTACTTCTTGAAAAGAACACTATATATGTCTAATATATAGTTATAATATAAAATGTAATATATCATTTGGCCATCAACAGTTAAGGAAATGTAGCCTAATTCGTTCTGACATATGAAGTTTACAACACTTTAGAAGCATTTGTGTGGTTATAGCAAGGAAGAAAATTGCTACCAGTTAGAATCACAAAGTTTATGATACATATGAAGAGCTAACATTGTTTTTTTAGCATTTAAAAAGTAGAAATGGAGCAGGTCAATAAAAATATTAAAAGGATAATACATCTTTTAACATCACTAACATTTCAGTTACTTGATGATAGATGACTATAGTAAAAGAAGGATCTGCTGAAACTAAAAGAAATAAATGTAATATTGTACATATTTACCCTATTTAATTACTGTATTTCTTTAGGAATGCTAACTAAAAGGATTGTAATTAGAAGTGCAAATTTGTTACTATTGGATTGTAATATATTTTTATTTTTGGTCTTTGGTGTTCTTTGGTGCACTTTGGGGAAGTAAATTGAGGAAGAGGAATATTTTGACAATTTAATATATCCTAAAAGGCTGATAGAAAATAATAGGGAATAGAAAATAAAATTCTGTTTTGTTACTGTTTTGTCCTGTCCCCCCAATGATAAAGACAAATTATGCAACACTTTTATAATCATTTTTAAATTCACATTGCTAAAGTATAAAGCTCTTAAAATTGGCCAGGAAAGTTTCAGAAATCCCTATGCTTTTGTCCTTCAGTATGTAAATGACTTTGGTGCAGGCTTTTTATATGCAAATTCCCAAAAATGTGAGCTTCATTTTTAACGACGTGTTTTATATTTTAACATAAGTTGTGGATCTTTAAAGATTTTTTTAGAATTATGTTTTTATTTAAATGAGCAATACATTAGTAGCACAATATTTTAAAAAAACATTGTAATAATGATAAAATAATTCTAAACAGGGAGAAGTATTTAATATCAGAAGTTGTTTCAACCTTGTCCTAGTTTGTAAAGTAGTACATTAATGAGATTATCACAAATACAGACAACAACTATGGCTATTTCGTGGACAACGTTTTTAATTCATCATCATAAGCTTCAGTTCAGGATAGGTATTTTGGTCATTGAATCATAAAATGTTCTGTGTAACTATGTCCATACTTCCTTTTAGAAAGGGAAACAATAACAATTTGGAGCCACATAATCATAGGATTCACAGTTGTAAACTTTTGAAATTTGTATCATTTCTTTAACAGGCTTTGTAGTATGATGCTGGACTGGCAACAGGGAAGATGAGATCAGCCATAAAAACTCAAATGACTTTGAGCCAATCATTTATAGTCAGGCCATCTTAAAACACAAGATAGCTGTGTGGGGCAAAAATGGGAGAAAGGAATGTTATGTAGGTCACCATAAACTCCTGAACCACAGAATATAAATCTAAAAATAAATACCCTTCCCTGAAAAAAAGACCAGGCCTATTTTGGGAGCCCCCAAAATAAGCACTAGGGCTTATTTTCAAGGCGTGTCTTATTCTTTTTTCATTTACGGGAGGCCCTGTGGCATTCCAGTGCCACTGCTGTGGGGCAAGGAGGTTTAAGCTGCTCCATGTGCCCCACACTAGCTTAACTCTGGGCCCCTGCAGCCAGGCCACCCATGCCCTTACACCTGCCACACCTCATGGCGGCAGCTCCAGCAGCCCCATTCAACATGAACCTGCGTGGCCACCAGCCCACTTCTGCTTGCTCATGGCCACAATGGAGCAGGAGGCCGAGCAATGCATTGGTGTCGCGGCCACCGGTGCCAGTAGAGCTTCTCCACATTCCCCACACCAGCTTACCTCAGGGCACCCACAGATAGATCATCCATGCCCCAACACCTGTCTCACCACATGGCTGAGGCTACAACACACCACTTGGCCTCCTGCTCCACTGCAACTGTGAGCAAGCAGAAGAAGTGAACCTGGAGCCCTGTGGATTCTTGTTGCACATGGTTGTTGGTGCTGCTGCCACAAGGCAAATATTGAGGTGTGGATAGCCTGGCTGTGGAGGCCTTGAGGTAAGCCATTGTGGGGCACTTGGGGCATCTCTACCACCACCCCACCTCACCTCATGGTCGCAGCACCACAAGCAACCAGACAAAATGGGTGGCTGGTTGGCTGGCTGTGTAGGCTCTTAAGTAGGGCTTATTTGGGGGGTAGGTCTTATATTAGGCTCACGCATAAAAACATGCTAGGGCTTATTTTGGGGATAGTTCATATTTTCAGGGAAACAGTATATAAAATGCTGTTTTGCAATTTTATAGCAAACTGGAAGTTTTGAAAAGCAAAGGTCACAAATGGTAAAGTAAAATTACTTATTGGCCCTTTACATTTGGTTATAATTATTGCGCTGTTCCAAATTACTCTGACCCAGAAGGCCTTGTAAACCTGTGACATGCTCCATCAAATATAAGATAGTGGTTTGATAAGACCTAAATTAATTAATTAATTAATTAGTATCCTTTCTTTATTAATTCTATAAATAACTCAAGACAGAGAACATATTCAACACTCCTTCCTCCCCCTATTTTCCCTACAACATCCCTGTCAGATGAATTGGGTTGAAAGAGAGTGATTGGTCCAAAGTCACCCAGCTGGCTTTTATGGCTAAAGCAGAATTAGAACTTGTGGGTTCCCAGTTTCTAGACTGGTGCTTTAATCACTAGACCAGCGGTTTAATCATAATCACTAGACCAGACTGGCTCTATTAATATACTATAACATTTCTATGATACCAATTCTACGGAGACTGTTAGCTATTTTCACATATTAATACAGCACATCCATAAAAATAATAATTACAAAAATATCTCTCATTAAAACTAATGTGCCTCTTTAGTTGCCACTCCTGGGACTATTATAGATCAGATGTTCTACAGAACACTTCCATTTTGACTGCACTTCTAGAAATCATTAGAGACTATGCCATTGGACTCTGAGGTAAAATTATTCCTTAATGAAGAAGCAAATATCAAAAAAGTGTCCTAGGCTAACTCCTGCACTCCTCCCCAAATAATCTCATATAGAAATATCATCAATATCATTGGCCTGAAAGCAAATAGATTATTCCTACTTGAAGCATAATCTGGCTATTGAGATAGAATTTACTTATCCACAGCTAGAAACCTATGTCTGCTTTTTTTTTAGCTGCATTATTACATAATGCTAATAACACGAGAACTGTATATATTACAGAAGAACTTTCTCATATTATGAAGTTGATTAGAATACTGAAGCTGGCTTCTCGTGGTGTATATCAAGAACGCTTAAGTAATAAATAATAATTTAGACTAACCAAATAGCAACTCACATGGCTCCTGTTTATTAGGACCTGACTATTTAAAAGATTCATTTTGTAGTAATGTGTGGTGAAGGTTAATCAAAAAATGAAAGTTAAAAAAAATAATATAGTTTTTTTGTGTTGACACAGTATGGAGAAAAGAGGAACTTGAGGGCATCAACTGCACTTTCAGTGGAGCTGAACGGAAAGCAGCTCTCTGTGGACTTCTAGAAAAAGAGACCCAGCTGATTGCTTGCATTGGGAGACACAAAATAAATGCAGCAGAAGACAACCACGAAAAAGCAATCCTGTCCTTTTTGGAAAAGGTCAGTGAGATAATTTCTGTCTTAGTGTACCCAGAGTTCAAAAACCCAAATTAACATTTGCAAACTAAAAACATACTGAAGAAAAGCACAGTAATTAACTTACCAGTTGGAGTTATGATTTATGAGCTTTATGCATGTCTGGCAGTAAAATTGGCTCATTAGATATGGTTATTAAAAGTCTTTATGTATACTCATAAATTTGATGAGAATTTCTTTTCACCTATGTACAGAGAGGACACCACTTACATCTTAATTTACTTAATTATATCATCTTATTGAAAACGATGCTAACTATGCCCTCTATAACCTTTAATTAATTCTGTATTATAGGCACGTGGGGTAAATTTATTATAGTAATTTCATTCACATTACCAAGATTTATATTCTACAATGTCTTATTTCTGTCACTGTTACAACACCAGACCCCTTTGGCTCTACTGCAAGAAAATATATTTGAAATTTTGTGTAAGGCTTTTCAGGAAAACTAGTTATTTTACATGTAACATACATTTTCTTCTGTGGGGGTGGGATATTTAGGGGAAGACTGCAGCATCAAGTAAAGAAAGTAAGCTCTAAATTGAAATTGTTGTTCTGCATTGTATTCTGTGCGTGATTTTTGTTTCAGAGGACAGTTGAATCTACTCACGTATATGATTTAAGTTAAATACCCAAGTATTTCATTTGTATATTAGTGTTTTCTTATAATGATATCTTATGAACTTAGTTCCAACATTAAGATGAATTCTTCATTAGAAGAAACTTCAGACTTAATTTAAAAGTAGGAATGTAGAGATAGTAAATAAATTCACTATTACTTTGGAATAATAGCAAATAATTCAAATTCAAATAATAACAAAAGAGCAGTAGATAAAAAAAGACATAAGAATAAGAAATAATTATTTTTAGGGCAAATGTCTTAAATTGCTTACCCACCTCTAGATGTCACTAGCAGCCAATACTATCCTTGAAATAAACTTAGAAGCTTTGAGGCTTCCAAATACACAGCATACAATAATGTACAATATCCATAAATATTGTTTCTCCTAATTTTAAAATTGCTTCTTTTCAAGCAGGAGGAAGAATATTGTTGAATAATGTGCAGCAGAAGCTCCCTTTTAGGTCCAATCTAATATTATTTTAAAAAGTTACGAATGCTTAAAACAAAAGAGTGAAAAGCACACTCATGACATATCCAGTTGACACAAAACTAGATATAAAAAGCATATTGTTCAGAGAAAGCTGACATCTACTAAATTGTTACAAAGGTTGCACAAGATAAATAAGAACTCTCTTAGGACCTGTTAGCTCATTCTGGTTTTACTGATTCTACACAAAGGACTGTGGTTTAATCACAAATTGTATTTTGAGAATCTTCTGAAATAGTCTCATTTTCTTTCTCTCTTTAGTTCAAGGTTTCAAATGCCTTCGTTGATGTACCTTATTTTCACTTCCCTAGGCTTTTTTTAGCTGGGGTCTGTCTTTTATACATGTAGCACTCCACATCAAAATACATGCACATAATCAAGCCATTAGTTCTCTCTCTCTCTCTCTCTCTCTCTCTCTCTCTCCCTCCCTCCCTCCCTCCCTCCCTCCCTCTCTCTCTCCCCCCTATCTTATCCCCTTCTCTCCTTCAGGATTGCCCCACAGAGGCCTCTCCTATCTTATCCCCTTCTCTCCCTCAGTCTAACTCCTTAGCATCATAATGTTTTTCAGGTGGGGAGGGGGAGTAGAATGTCTAAACTCCCATTCCACAAGCCGGATGAGTCACGCGCTGGCCACACTCATGCCCAAGTGGCACTTGGAACAGAGTTATTTTCAGGTGGGGAGAAGGAGTAGAATGTCTAGCTCCTTAGCATCAGCGTGTGTTAATAATAATATAAGAAATACTAATAATCTGATGATCATTTTGAAAAATAATTTCTTAGCGAGCACTAGAAGCCAAGAGGAACATATGTGCCACATTTCAAGTTTGTAGGCTTTATGATTCTGGAGATTTTGTGATGATGCATGAGTGGTATTTTGCAAGTGTGTGTGTGTGTGTGTACACATACATTGTAAGTTTATAAGATGAAGTCATAGTATTGTTCAAAAAGGTATAAATTTTAGGTTCAAGATATATTATTTCCAACATGTTTCATGTTTGTATGTGTCTTGTCTGAGACACGAAACAGCAAATATATCCTTGTTCATTATGTAACCTAAGTTTTAGTTCTTAATTAATAACAATAAAGATGATATATGTGGCATGTATTGTATTACCTGTATGTATTACTAACATCTTGCTTTGAGTCACAAATGTGCTGTATATCAAGTTCACACCTGCATCCTAAAAATGGGCTCTCTGCCCAAAAGCTGGTGTGAAAGAGCAATCAGGAAGATCTTTTATGTAATAAAAGATGGATAGTTACTGCATAAGTAGAGCAATTTTGACATTTTAGGATGTTCAAGCAATTTCTTCGGATTTCAAACTATTCTGCATATTGAAAAGTTGGATTAGGAAACATTTCAGAATGCTTGGTTGTACGACTTACAGAGTTAAGGTTGGGAGATTCTGGAACCTATAAGATTGCACTTATATAAGTCCATCATGGATTTCTTAATATTCGAACCCATTATTTTTTAAATTGGTTTAATTAACTATGCATCCCTCAGCTACAATATTAATACTGCAAAGTTGAGTTTATAGAATGCTCTCTTTTTTTGCTAAAACAAACAAACAAAAAACCCACCTGGCTTTGATGTAGGAAAGTTTTTGGAGTCCCATGATACTAGGGAATACAGGGTAGGCACTGATCCTAGGGTGGAGCAAACCAGATTGGGAAATTCTTTAAAATGTTTTTTGTATACAGAGAAAATTAATGTGTGATCAGTGACTTTAAATCTGTTTACCTACTCTGGGTATCGTAATACTGACTTACAGTGTCTCATCTATACAGGTGAAACTTGAAAAATTAGAATATCGTGCAAAAGTTCATTTATTTCAGTAATGCAACTTAAAAGGTGAAACTAATATATTAGATAGACTCATTACATGCAAAGCAAGATTTTTCAAGTCGTGATTTGTCATAATTGGGATGATTATGGCATACAGCTCATGAAAACCCCAAATCCACAATCTCAGAAAATTAGAATATTACATGCAATCAATAAAACAAGGATTGTACATAGAACAATATCGGACCTCTGAAAAGTATAAGCATGGATATGTACTGAGTACTTGGTTTGGGCCCCTTTTGCAGCAATTACTGCCTCATTGAGGCGTGGCATGGAAGCTATCAGCCTGTGGCATTGCTGAGGTGTTATGGAAGACCAGGATGCTTCAATAGTGGCCTTCAGCTCTTCTGCATTGTTCGGTCTTATGTCTCTCATCTTTCTCTTGGCAATGCCCCATAGATTCTCTATGGGGTTTAGGTCAGATGAGTTTGCTGGCCAATCAAGCACAGTAATCCCATGGTCATTGAACCAGGTTTTAGTGCTTTTGTCAGTGCAGGCAGATGGCAAGTCCTGCTGGAAAATGAAGTCAGCATCCCCATAAAACTCATCTGTGGAAGGAAGCATGAAGTGCTCCAAAATCTCCTGGTAGATGGCTGTGTTGACCCTGGACTTAATGAAGCACAATGGAACAACAGCAGCAGATGACATGGCTCCCCAAATCAACACAGACTGTGGAAACTTCATATTGGACTTTAAGCATCTTGCAGTGTATTCCTCTCCATTCTTCCTCCATACTCTGGGTCCTTGATTTCCAAATGAGATGCAAAAGTTGCTCTCATCAGAAAAGAGGACTTTGGACCACTGCACAACAGACCAGGTCTGTTTTTCTTTAGCCCAGGTAAGATACTTCTGATGTTGTATGTTGTTCAGGAGCGGCTTGATAAGAGGAATACGACATTTGAAGCCCATGTCCAAGATCCGTCTGTGTGTGGTGGCTCTTGATGCACTGACTCCAGCCTCAGTCCACTCCTTGTGAAAGTCCCCAACACTTTTGAATGGCCTTTTCCTGACAATTCTCTCCAGGCTGTGGTCATCCCTGTTGCTTGTGCACCTTTTTCTTCCACACTTTTCCTTCCACATAACTTTCTATTAATGTGCTTTGATACAGCACTTTGGGAACATCCAACTTCTTTTGCAATTACCTTTTGAGGCTTTCCCTCCTTATGAAGGGTGTCAATGATGGCTTTCTGCACAACTTTCAGGTCAGCAGTCTTTCCCATGATTGTGATTCCTACTGAACCAGACTGAGAGACCATTTAAGGCTCAGGAATCGTTTGCAGGTGTTATGGCTTAATTAGCTGATTAGAATGGGACACTTTGAGCCTAGAATATTGTACCTTTTCACAATATTCTAATTTTCTGAGATTGTGGATTTGGGGTTTTCATGAGCTGTAAGCCATAATCATCACAATTATGACAAATCACGGCTTGAACTATCTTGCTTTGCATATAATGAGTCTATCTCATATATTATCTTTTAAGTTGCATTACTGAAATAAATGAACTTTTGCACAATATTCTAATTTTTCGAGTGGTATTTTCAGACAAATACCACTCACTCATCACGAAATCTCCAGAATTGTAAATCCTACAAACATGAAATTTGGCACATAGGTCTCTCTTGGCTTCTAGGTGCTCGCTAAGAAAGGATTTTTCAAAATGACCATCCGATCATTAGTATTTCTTATATAGTTTTATATTAACATGCTCTGATGCTAAGGAGTTAGACATTCTACTCCCCTGCCCCACTTGAAAAGAACTTTGTTCCAACTGCCAGTTGCCTTATATTTACACAATCGGATGCTACCCCTTCACTAAACTGGGAGTGGGTGTGGCCAGTGCGTGACTCATCTGTCTGCAGGCTGGGAGATTAGACATTCTACTCCCTCTCCCCACCTGAACAAAACTCTATTCCAATCAAGCCCAATCACATAGTTTCATAGCGAAGCACGGGTATCCAGCCATAATATATATATATAAAAGTTTTGGGTTATCATGAATGCACAAGAAAACAAATTTATAGAACTTTAATTATGCTGGAGCAACAATATTTTGTTTCTGATTCTGTCAAGTGCTTGCTAGCTCTAATTGAAAGATGTAGAATTTTATTTACTTAGGCAAAAATCTATTACATCAATTTTCAAAATTGGTTTTGGCTTCAGTCCATCAGTTCCAATTATCTGCACTTCATTTAATTATAGAACTAAACCCACTAAGAATCTGCCAAATTCATATTTATGAAATTCTATTTTTCTTTTTTAATGCTTATATAATTTGAAAAATAGGAGTTTCTTAATAGTGTACAGACTTCTGTTTTCAGTAGCAAACAGTTCCTGTGCATTCAAGCTTCCTAGAGATGTATAGAGCTGTGGGAATAGAACTGCTAAAGTTTTTAAAAAAAGAACACAGCACAGCAGCTTTGTTCCTTGCTTTCCCCAATAGTTTACAGTAGGAGGAGGCCAAGACATTTAGAAGAGAGCTCCAAGGTACTAATCTGCCCTGGCTAATGCTTATTAAACAGGCCAAGACAGGTTAGAGAGAATATCGCCGTAAGCCAGGACTAGAAATCTCCTAATATCCACCCACCCATGTTCATTCCATCTCTTGCATTTACATAGGAAGTAAGGAGTAACCCAAGGCTGAAGATTTAGTCATACTGAAAAGGAGCTTTTAAAAGATAGGAGTATTGCCATGGTTGCTTTTCTAAAAAAAAAAAATTAAATCAGGAGAGAGTTATTTTTTTCACAGTTTATTATGGTTCTTCTATATGCATGTCTCTCTCCTCAGCTTTGTAAAATCCATAGTGTGAGTGGATCACAGATGTAAAGTAGAGGAGTTTATAACTCAAGTGCAGGGGTCAAGTGATGTTAAGGCTAGTTAACTTACTAACTATGGGGAGCATTCTTGGAAGGAGATAAAAAAAGTCAATATTGTAGCCATAACTGCACAATCAAAGCCTGGACCCTGTATTATCTGTAACCACAAACAAGTCATTTGTCAGTCCCTGGTTTGAAACAGGTTTACTGCAACCCAGTTACTCAATGCAATATGTTGTTTTCCTTCCGGTTATTTGACTAAATGCTATAAATGTTATTCATCAATGCTGTTTTTTATTTTTTATGTTACTTAATTACAAATAATTTATTATTCCTGTCTGCATGAAAGTAGCATTTATTCTCAAGCAATGTCTATAGTAGTGTGAAAAAAGGCCTTAAATTTATTAAATCCAATTTATTAAATCTAAAACTATTAAATCCAAAGTCTAAAATTACCTAGCTTCATTAAGCAATCCAAGCTCCAGACTTGAATAGTCATTATTATGCTAGGTTTGTACCTAGTTTTTGTGCACAGCTGTGCATCTCCTGTTATGAAAAGAATTGTGAAAATTGGTTTGCGTAAATGAAGATCATGCCACTGAGGTTCTAACAGGTGCTAAACAGTCAGATTCCAAAAACCTTTTTTGAAGACAAGGTGAAGTGAACATCAGGTTTAAGTTGACTGCATGAAATTAATGCTCTCTCTATATTTTATTTTCCCAGTCTTCCCCATTTCCCGTATCTGACAGCAAACCTAAAGCTCTATTTATTTATATTATTTTCATGTGTTTGTTGCCCGCCCAAGCATGATTGCCAGAAAATCTGTAAAAACTTCAGTGCTAGAATATGGATTCTATAAGAGTAGATTGATTATTTCAGAAAAGTGTTTATGGCTTCCATATTTCAAGAATTTGGACAAACTTAATACATTTTGGAAAATGTTTTATTCACTTCTATCAATAGATTAGCATTATTAAACTGTTATTATATGATGATACTGGTTTTAGCTGCATTCTGTTAAATCTATTAATGTATAAGTGAATTAATCTTTTCCCCAAATTTATTATGTTCATTAACAAATTGTTCAAAATGACAATTTTACAATAAATCACTGGATTTCATAATTATTTATAAGAATGTATCAAAAAACTTTTTAGTAATTGCTGATTTCTTAGAATAATTATTAATCTTTATTTAACTAAAATGAAATGCTAAATATGTAAACGCAACAACTTAAACTTCTATCACTGTACTTTATTCATGTGTTGCTCCTTGTTTTATAATCATTGGTTCAATTTTTTTCTCAGTGTGCAGAACCAAGGAGATGGAAAGCATTTGATGGCAGAACCACAGAAATGGATACACAATTCACACTACGGGCCAGGGAATTACTTGGAATCTATCGCAGCATTAGTATGAAAGATCTTCCCCAGGATGAGCGGTTAGATGTGCTGTTAACTCTGAAACATACGGTGAAGGTATGTTTCTCCTAGGCTTTAAAAACACACATACACTGATGTCACACATCAACAGTAGATAGTGATTCATACGTCAGACTAAGACCGGGGAGATTGAGATTCAGCCACCTCATCAGCTTTGGAAGCTTATTGTGTATATCAAGCAAGCCATTCTCCTCTACCACATGGTTGTTCTTATAGAGAAAATTGGACAGGAGGTACTGTGTAATGTTGCCTTGAGCCCTTAGAAATAAATATTTGATGTTCTCCATTTGTATCTAAGGGCTCTATTTCTTATTGTTGTACAGGTAACACCTCTACTTTGCTAACTGCCATGGTTCCCAGTAAACTCCCAGATGCAATTCAAGATGCTGTTTACCACCTTTTATGGCCCAAATTTTCAATATTTACAGGATCATCTGTGCTTGGTGGTTTCTGGCCATCCCACACATTGCAATAGAATGGGCACATTCCTGGCAGGACCGAGGAAGCATGCCAGTGGTGAGTTGCAGGCGGTATGCCCGGGTATGGGCAAACTGGAGCCTGCCTGGAGCAACAGGTACCATTCCGGTATGGTGCGCTGTAGGGCCTACCCACCTGCTCGAGCTCCTTACCTGTCCTTTAAAACCTTCGGCGCTTCTGTGCACACGCATGGTGCGTACAGCGCCTGTGTGATGCTCCGCCGAGCAGCTGGAGCATTGTGGATGCTTGTGAAAGAGTCGCTGGCAGGTACGAACCATGCATGCGCTGCTTGTGTGCGCACGCGCTGCACACGTCCAATTGGGCAACGTCATGCCCATTCCAACCGTACCGGTTGGAACGGGATCCGGAACCCACCAGTGAAGCATGCCTTTCCAATGGTGATCACTGCCCTCTAGAATGATCTCTCCCCTAAGATTTGCCTATCTCCAATTGGGTTGGCCTTCAGGAAAGCTTTGAAGAAGTGGATGTTTTTTCAGCATGGAGGCTAGAATAAACTGGGAGGTGGAGTATATTGTTGTTATGCCCCTATTGTGTGATTTTTGTTTTCTTTAATGGTGTTTTTGTTATTGGAATATGAAGTGCTATGATTTATTTATGATTGTATGCCACCAGGAATCATATTTTCCTTGACATTCTCTAATCTGGAGAATGTCAAGGAACAACCTCTCTTGCTATTTTCATTGAATTAAAAAACAACAACTCCAAAACGTTTTTATTCATTTCAAGGAAAATGTTTTACATACAGCTTACTATAAAACTGTTTAGATAATCAAGTGCTTAAAGATCACAACTAATGGCTGAGGAAAGTACTGTATTCACATTTCTAAAAGCAAAGGGTTTCTAAAATATTGAACAGTATCTGACATTTTGACTTTTCGTTGACCCTTTGTCAGTTGTTGTTTTCAAAGTCATTCTCTGAATACTTTAGATGCCCTGCAGCCTGTAAACTATTATAACTGGCAGACCATATTAAGAATTGCAGTCAGTATAAGGAACTGTGTGCCTATGTTTTGCTAATCACTTTGTTTATTTTTTCAGGAACATGAATGTAAACTCACACAAGAAATAGTGGAATTAATTGATAGAGAAGCAGACCTCATGATGAGGGCAGTGAAAGAATGTAATTTACAAGGACTTCGACAAAGAATCTGTACATTATTTCTTCAGTATATTAAAACACCACTTTTTAATCCAGAGGTTGCACGACTTCTCAAGGTATTTTCCACCTCTGTTACATATATATGTAATACAATGTGAAGCTAAATGAAATTCCTTTTCTGTTTAATAATCCATTACCTGTCCAACTGATGGATAACTCTCATCTATATTCCTTATAGAGTCACCTTGAAGACTATCCTAAAACTTCAGCTGGTCCACAGTATAGTGGCTCATAGGGTTCCTGACTATTCTTGATACTTCCATGTTACAATTACATGGATGTCGTAGGGGCTGCATTGGTTACTAGTGTTTGTGAGTGCAATTCAAGGTAGTGATCACTAAAGTCCTATATGGCTCGGGGCTTGAAGAAATCACCTTTCCCAGATACATTATGCCCACCTGGCCTGGTTAGTCAGAAAGCAGACATTTATGGTACCTGTCCAGGAGCTGTGATGGGAAAGGATCTCAGGATTCTCTGTAGGGGCTCCCCTCTTATGAAGCAGCTTACCTCCCCAAGATATAGATGGCCCTGCATTTTTGTCTTCCAAAAAATGTCAAAGTCCTAATATTTCTGAAGCCTTTGGAAAAATATTGTGGAGCCATTGATGCCAGGTGCAATTTAATTACATTGTTACAGATGTTCTAATACATAGTGCAGTATTATTGCATGTTATTATATAGCAATAGCACTTAGTTTATGTAACACTTCATAGTATTTTACTATTCTACTATTCTAAATGGTTTACAGAGTCAGCATACTTCCCCCCAAAATCTAGGTCCTTAGTTTACTAACCTTGGAAGGATGGAAGTCTGAGTCAACCTTTAGCTGGTGAGGATCAAACTGCTGGTAGTCGGCAGAGTTAGCCTGTAATACTGCATTCTAATCATTGCGTCACCATGCTCATTATATTATATTATAAATTGCCAAAAATATGATGCTAGTTAAATAAGTATCTCAAATGGTACATTATTATTGTTGTAGAGTACAATTGATAAACTAAGAAATACATATACAAAACATAGGAGAATAGATGAGGGTATTCTGTATGAAAAAACAACATTAAAGCCAGATATGATTTGTGACAGCCAGGTGGAGGATGCTATCTTCCACCTAGAAGACAGGAAAGAAGAATATTTGAATAGAATTCAAATAATGCTAATATAACATGGCATTTGCCTCATGTAAGTGTGATTGAATAAAATGGACTTGCAAATAAATACGGATAGCAAGTTAAAGAATTAGATTGCTCCAAAGTTTGCTTTCAGAATCCCCAGCCAGCATAGACAATAACAAGAGAGTTGTAAATCAGTAACCTCTACTAGGCCACAACTTTCCCATCTCTGCTATAGAATAGTGAACAGTGAAATCAAAGTCAGATCTCATTATTCTCTGTGTTAGTAGAAACATTCCCCACCTCCCCAATTTCTTTTAAGTTCTTTCCCTGATGTGATCTTGGGATTATAATATTGCAGTGCCTTATAAGAAGGCTAATGAAAGTAAAGATTTGTCTTAACCCCAATGTAGTTATTCAACACACTTAACATGTCATGATAGTAGAGAACAATTAAGTGATTAAATAAATAACATACACAAATTTAATAATAATAGCATAATAAGCTATGATAGATCCGCTAATAAAAAGGTAGAAGAATTTTAAAAAATATTTGGAAAACAGGAAGTTTGAACTTCATAATAGGAGCCCATCTAATTTTTGGATTGAGTTGGATCCTGATGATGGTTGCCTTTATATAAAATGCCACTCCTTTGAAGTAGATCAGATTAGAAAACCAATGACATGTAGTCAGTACTACTTTTACTGTGAAGTTATAATAGTAAAATCTTCACAAGTCGGAATGTGCTTCCTCCCATCCCTTTCTCAATCTTTGTATAAATTAGCGAGCACCTTGTCTAAGATGTTTCCTCAGATTACCTTCTTGGCTCAGGCTTAGGGCCCTTCTGTGAGACTATTGCCCTGGGAATGGCTCTTCCTCCTTTCTTTAAGATTATTCCTTCTGCTCTCTACACAGAATCACTATTTGTCCTGTAACTAAGTGAATTTTGAAATAATGTCTTTAGTGATCATTTTAGAGAGTTTTATTTGCACTATGACAAACACATAGATTCTTCGGGAAACATTGTAAATATGACACCCAGACCCCCATATGACATTTGTGCTTATCTGGCCTAAACACTATATCATTTTGTTCCCATAGTGCTATCCCCAGGTACTGAAGTTTATCTCCTCCTCATTCAGATGCAGCATAGGTTAAATTGCATAACTTCCAATTTGAAGTGAGCCTGGAGGCAAGCCATTTTCCATTCAGATTCCATACTTGCCTCATCTCAGTTCTGAAACTTGCTAGTACATTTACCTCATCTCTGCCTGAACTTGCTAGTAGGTTTCAGTGGCAACTTTAACTCTTCAGTCAGTTTCTTCTCAATATCAGTACACCTGTAAAAATAGGTGGCCTGATTTTCCTTGCTTATGTAAACACATACACTGAAATCTTATCTGATTTTCTCTGGGTGCAAGTAGGACACTACCTTAGCCTCCTAAGGGCTGGATACTGAAGCCTGAAAACATGATGAGGAAAACCAGCCTTGAATGGCTATCCATTCATCGCAGTATTAGTGTCATCCAATCATTGCAGTATTAGTGAAATTTATATACAGTATAAGTATATTATACCATACTCAGCTTTTGTGGAAGTAGCCAGATATGGTTTGTACACACTACAAAGCATGGAGATGTGGGGCTAATAATTTATATTTCTTTTTCTGTGAAAGTGAATAAAATTCTCCTTTCTATTAGCATTTCCTTCTTCCCTTATTATGAAAATTTCCTTCATCTGGAAGCAGGGCACAGACACATTTGAATTTTTGCATTCATGTTGCTGCCTGAAAGGAGTACTGATTGACTTGAGGCATTTGTGTCCATTCCAAAGTCAACAGCAGTGAAGACTATTATACTACCATTGATTGTATCTTCAAAATGCCTTGGAGGGCTGGGTAGTAGAAACATTTGCTGCCATTGGAAAATGTAATAGAGAAAAATTAAATAGGGCATTTTAATTACACAGGTGTCTCCCTCCTTCATGGTTTTCAAGACAATTGCTTATTTATTGACAACCCCCCTCCCCCCAGTATCCTATACCAGCACGTATCTCTAAGCAGTTTCCAAAGAATGGAATGGAATGGAATTCTTTATTGGCTAAGTGTGACACACAAGGAATTTGTCTCTGATGCAATCCAAAGAACAAAGTAATAGGTCATAGATCATAAATGATTGTTACAATCATTAATCGTAAGATACAAACAACAAATGATAAATCATAAAATACCAATAGGAGAAGATAGTAGGAAAGATGCAGTGGTGGGTTCCGGATCCTGGTGCAACCGGTAGGGTGCAACAGAGCACAGCATCCACCACATGAATGCACACAGTACACACACATATGCATGCAGCACACGCATGCGTATTTACAGTCTGTGACACTCCGCAATGCCTCTGTGATGCTCCAGCTGCTTGGCGGAGCATTGCAGAGGCACGGTATGCTCTATGTGTGTGTGCGGAAGCCCCGAAGAGCTCAAATACTGGTAAGGAGCATGGGCGGATGGGCGGAACAGTACCCGGTGCTCCCAGCAGGCAGCGGTACACACATACCAGGGCATACCAGTCGTAACCCGCCATTGGAAAGATGAGAAAATAAGAAAGATGAGAAGGATAATGGCAGTACAACCTAGCACAAGGGTAAATATAATTAAGCCTAAAACAGTGCTGTGGGAATTGGTGTTCAGCAGAGTGATGGGCAAAAGAGGGGAGGAAATGTCACTACATTAACGAAATTTGCACATAGAGAATTACAACCATCTTTATTTTATTTATAAGTTAGCTATGAATGCTGTCAGCTACACTATATTGCCAAAAGTATTTGCTCACCCATCCAAATAATCAGAATCAAGTGTTCCAATCACTTCCATGGCCACAGGTATATAAAATCAAGTACCTAGGCATGCAGACTGTTTTTACAAACATTTGTGAAAGAATGGGTCACTCTCAGGAGCTCAGTGAATTCCAGCGTGGAACTGTGATAGGATGCCACCTGTGCAACAAATCCAGTCGTGAAATTTCCTCACTCCTAAATATTCCACAGTCAACTGTCAGCTATATTATAAGAACGTGGAAGTGTTTGGGAATGACAGCAACTCAGACACGAAGTGGTAGGCCACGTAACCTTATCCAACATCAGTGTGTGACCTCACGAATGCGCTTCCAGAAGAATGGTCAAAAATTCCCATAAGCACACTCCTGAACCTCGTGGACAGCCTTCGCAGAAGAGTTGAAGCTGTTATAACTGCAAAGGGTGGCCCGACATCATATTGAACCCTATGGATTAGGAATGGGAGGTCACTTACAGTAAGTTCATATGCGAGTAAAGGCAGGTGAGCGAATACTTTTGGCAATATAGTGTATAAGTGTGAAGATCTAAGTCATTTTTTTCAGTGCTATTGTAGCATTTTGATTTTATTTATGAATTGGCTATGAATCCTATCATAGAAGTACAGGTAGTCCTCGACTTATGATCACAAGCGGACTAGAATCTTTGTTACTAAGCAAGGTGGTTGTTAAGTGAGTTTTGCCCAATTTTATGACTTTTACCCCCTTGTTGTTAAGTAAATCACTCCAGCTGTTAAATGAATCATGCACTTGTTAAGTGAACCCAGCTTCCCCCATTAGCTTTGCTTATTGGAAACTAGCTGGGAAGATTACAAATGGCAATCACATGACCTGGGATGCTGCAATCATTGTAAATACCTGTCAGTGGTTAAGTGCCCAAATTTTGATCGTGTGAATCATACATCGGAAAGCTGTGACAGTTGTAAGTGTGGAGATCAGTTGTAAGTCATTTTTTTTCAGTGCCATTGTAACTTTGAAGAGCTGCTAAATGAATGGCTGTAAGTCTAGGACAGTGATGGGCAACCTTTTTGGCGTGGTGTGTCAAAAATCGGCAAAAAATCGACCATAACTCGCGTTGTGTGTCACTTCAACAAAAACATAATTTTGCGCAATTTATAGTTTATACTACAAAAATGTATAATTGCAATATATAATTGTATTTAATAAACCAAAAACAAATTATTTAACATACCTACTTAGTAACTTCTTTGTTCATCAGTCGATTTCGTATGTTGCCCTTGATATTATTGAACTTGTTTGGGGTGCCGTGAACCAGGGCTGTGGAGTCGGCTGCTTCCAGCTCCACGTCCTCATCAACATGCCGCTCCAGCCCGCCCCTGCTATGAATATTCCTAGTGACGCGAGGGCGAAGAATATGAATATTCATAGCGGGGGCGGGCCGGAGTGGCATGTTGATGAGGACGTGGAGCTGGAAGCAGCAGACTCCACAGCCCTGCCATGAACTGAGATAAGTGTGGTGCGGTCGTAACCGACAGTCCCAGGAGTAGACTCTCTGTGCCGGCCTGACTGGAGAGAGGCGCGCACTGTTCCCGCGCTCCTCTCCTGCGGGTCCTCCCTCGCCGCGCTGATGACGTGTGTGTGCACGGCACGCATGTCTTACCAGCAGCCCCTGCGCTCAGAAAGGGGCGGCGGCGATACAGTAAGTGAGTGTGGGCGGGGGAGATCACACGTCCCCCCCCCGTTCCTCCAGCACAGATTCTTTTATCCTCGGCGGCCGTGCAGGAGCCGAGGATGAATCGCATGAAATCCTGTGCGTGTCACCCCAAATGGCTACGCGTGTCAGCACTGACACGCGTGTCATAGGTTCGCCATCACTGGTCTAGGACTACCTGTAAAAGTTGAAGTAGCAAGTTGATGGGGAATCAGTATGGCAATTAGACTATTTGAAATGCAAAGAGATAAGACTATTTAAATACTTTCAATGCCTATATAACAAAACTATTATGGCGTGTATGGATAATTACATTCCTCTCAAAGTGTTTGATGTAAAGAATATTTATCTTTTTAAAATTTAACTACAGATACCATAGTTAAAATATGTTCTTAATCACTAGGTTTACTATGTTGTGCTATACCATAGTAATTGTTTGAGAGATATGGTACACCATAATTTATGAAAGGTGGGTAAATGAATCCATAGAGCAACTAATTTGTAAGCTTGACAGTGAGATAGCAGTTAATGTAGACCATTACAACTTGGGTGGTAAGTTACCTATTAATACTTATACAATTTTTTAAACTTCTAATTAAAATTGCAATTATGGTTAATAGGAATGAATTTTGAAAATACGAAGTATTACATACTAAGGATTTACATGCTTGTCTCAATCATTGCAATCTAGAAGCCTAGTGTGTGCTCAGATATAACACACATTCTTGTATAAGTGTAGTTTTTACAGATTTTATCAGTGCAGTTCAATTTTATCTTCACAACATTTCACATTTGCAGATTAATCCAGATCAGTTCCTCTTCTGAAAACCCTTTAGCTCATCTTCTCTTTTAGTTCAGTTTCATCCACTGAAAGCAATGATGTTAGAAACCTCTGGGCCAGGCTTATGATTCATTATGAAAAGAAAAGAAACACTTATAATAATATTCTTGCAGGTACCAGCTGATCCAATGAAGCTTTATCACAACATCTATTTTTGCCTGGATTGCAAAAAATATCTACCTTCTACCAGTTTTGCTATATCGGTTAGTTCTTGTACCATCGGCCGGTGTCGTCAGTGCTGCAAGCTGGATAATGAGGCTCGTAAGAGGGAAGCCTTTTTGAAGTACAAGCGGATGCTTCGAAATCTCAGAGAGTCTGAAATGAAATACAACGATGGTGCTAAGATTGCCTTTATACTTCAGGTATGCAGTATATAAAAAGAAAGTACCGTATATATGAAAGAAAAAGATATAGAAGACATTAAACTGGTAGAATTTGTATTGTGTCAATACAGTACTAAAGAAATAGTTTTGGGAAGAGTGTGGAGAGGGATAGAAGAATAAAAGAGGGGAGAGGAGAGGAGGAAAAAGGAGGAGAAGGAAGAACAAGGAAGTAGAGAGGGGAAAGAGAGATAACTATAAAGAATGTTATGGCACAATTATGAAAATAATGTCTCTAACTATGATGTACAACATTATTTAAAAGAGATTATAAATGTATGATTAAGAGAATATTGATTATAATTAGGATGTATAAAACAATGTATACTCAAAAAGGACTAAGGATATAGCCAGTACATTGCCACTGCAAAACTGGAAATGTAATGTATTATAAAGAAAAATGTATAATAAAAATGCTTATAAAAAAAGAGAGGGAGAGAGAAAAAGAGACAGTAAATAATACGCTACTTGAGTAGCATTGTATTCCACAAATATGTTTTTGGCACAACTTGGGTTTATATCTAATAAAATTTTCTCCATATGAAGTGATAGTTTGAATACAGCAATCCGGATCTTACCTCTTATAGTTTTACTGGGCGTAAAGAAATTCAGGGTGATGGAGCATTTGTAGTTCCAGAATCTCTTTCACATGGTTTACATCAGGGGAGGGGCAGATATGGCGGGAGCTGTAGGGCTAGCCATTACCGGGGAAGGACTCTCTACATTACTTGTTCTGGCCCCTCAGGCTCAACTCAAGGATCTGGTGGCAGAGGAGTACAGGGCCCTGGTCTCAGGTTGTTGTTGCTAAATGCCAGGTCGGTTGTGAACAAAGCCCCCCTCATTCGGGATTTAATATTAGACGAGGAGGCAGACCTGACATGTATAACCGAAACCTGGCTGGGCCAAGAGGGGGGGGGTCCCCCTCTCAGAAATGTGCCCAGATGGGTTTCAGGTGCTCCACCAACCACGACACCAGAAAAGGGGTGGGGGAGTAGAGTTATCATCTGAAGGTCGTTAGTTCCTCGCAGGATCCCTGCCCCAGAGATTGTGGGGTGTGAGTCTCTCCTCTTGAAGTTGGACCTAAGGGTTCAATTGGTCTTGCTGTTGATGTACCTGCCTCCCAGCTGCGTCACGACAGCCCTGCCTGTGCTGCTAGAGGCAGTAGCAGGGTTGGCGGTAGAGTTCCTCAGACTAATAGTATTGGGGGATTTTAATCTGCCGTCTCTCGGTGAACACTCAGATGGAGCACAGGAGTTCATGGCTTCCATGACAACCATGGACTTGACCCAAGTAGTTCAGGGTCCAACTCATAGGGTGGGACATACCCTTGACCTTGTATTTCTCTCAGGGCAGTAGATTTTGATTTAAGGGCAATAGAGACCTTGCCCTTGTCATGGTCAGATCACTCCTTGCTGAGGCTTGACTTCAGGACGCTACTCCCCCATTGCAGGGAGGTGGAGCCAATTAAGTGGTTCTGCCACAGGCGCCTGATGGACCCAGAGGGATTTCAGAGGGAGCTTGGAGAGATACCTGACTCCCTTGTCCGCAATCCGGCCGAGTCTTTGGTCGCTGCCTGGAATAGTGCGGCGGCTGGAGCATTGGATCGGATTGCACCTTTGAGGCCTCTCCGTGGCAGTGGATCCAGGAGGGCACCTTGGTTTACCGAAGAACTCTGGGAGATGAAGCACCAAAAGAGACGCCTAGAGCGACGTTGGAGGGCTAGTAACTCTGAGACTTAAAAAGAGCCGAGGTGGCGCAGTGGTTAAATGCAGCACTGCAGGCTACTTCAGCTGACTGCAGTTCTGCAGTTCAGCTGTTCAAATCTCACCGGCTCAGGGTTGACTCAGCCTTCCATCCTTCTGAGGTGGGCAAAATGAGGACCCGGATTGTTGTTGGGGGCAATATGCTGACTCTGTAAACCGCTTAGAGAGGGCTGAAAGCCCTATGAAGCGGTATATAAGTCTAACTGCTATTGCTATTGAGTCTGATCGATCACTATTAAGAGCCTTTATTAGGACTTATCTAGTGGCGATACGGGCGGCAAAATGTACGCATTTTTCCGCTCTTATTGCATCTGTGGAATCTCGCCCAGCCACCCTGTTTAGGGTGACCCGCTCCCTCCTGAAAGGTGAGGAGCCGGGGGAACCCTTACAGGGAAGAGCTGAGGAGTTCATTCAGTTTCTCTCAGATAAAATCACTCAGATTCGGACAGACTTGGACTCTGCTTGGGCAGTACCAGCCGAGATGCCGAGGGCTAGTCTTAATCAGATTTTTGGGGATGAGTTTGAATTTGTCACCCCTGAGGAAGTGGATAAGGCCATGGGAGCGATGAGTGCCTCCACCTGCTTACTGGACCCATGCCCCTCCTGGCTGGTTTCGACCAGCAGAGAGGTGACACGAGGCTGGCTCCAGACAATTACCAACGCATCTTTGCAGGAGGGTTTTCCCCCGCAACCATTAAAGGAAGCAGTGGTAAGACCCCCTCCTCAAGAAGCCTTCCCTGGACCCAGCTATTTTGAAAAACTATCATCCCGTCTCCAACCTTCCTTTTTTGGGGAAGGTTGTTGAGAAGGTGGTGGCGCTTCAACTCCGACGGACCTTGAATGAAATGGATTATCTAGACTCCTTTCAGTCCAGTTTCAGGCCTTGGTACAGCACAGAAACCGCTTTGGTCACCCTGACCGATGATCTCTGGCGGGCCAGGGATAGAGGATATTCCTCTATCCTGGTGCTTCTTGACCTCTCAGCGGCTTTCGATACCATCGACCATGGTATCCTTCTGCGACGCCTAGGGGAGGTGGGAGTGAGAGGCACCGTTTTACGGTGGTTCTCCTCTTACCTCTCTGACAGGTCGCAGTCGGTGTTGGTCGGGGGGCAAAGGTCGTCCCCTAGGCCCCTCGAATGTGGTGTGCCGCAGGGTTCGGTCTTGTCCCCCCTCCTATTTAACATCTACATGAAGCCGCTGGGTGAGATCATGCAACAGCATGGGGTAAAGTACCATCAATATGCCGATGATACTCAATTATATCTTTCTGCTCCTTGCCAGCTCAGTGAAGCGGTGGATGTGATGTGCCGATGCCTGGAGGCTGTTAGGATCTGGATGGGGGCGAACAAACGTGTGCTCAATCCCGATAAGACTGAGTGGCTTTGGATGTTTCCCCCAAAGGACTGCTTGGACAGTCCATCCTTAACTCTGGGGGGTGAAAACTTACACCCCTCAGAGAGGGCTCGCAATTTGGGAGTCCTTCTGGATTCGCAGCTGAAATTGGAACATCATCTGTCAGCTGTGACCAGGGGGGCCTTTACCCAAGTTCGCCTGGTGCACCAATTGCGGCCCTACTTGGACCAGGAGGTGCTTCTAACGGTCACTCATGCCCTTATCATCTCGAGGCTGGATTATTGTAACACACTCTACATGGGGCTACCCTTGAGAAGCATTTGGAGACTGCAGTTAGTTCAGAATGCGGCCGCACGGGCGATATTGGGTGTGCCGAGGTACACCCACATTACACCTATCCTCTGTGAGCTGCACTGGCTACCAATTGGTCTCCGGACTGAATTCAAGGTGTTGGTTATTACCTTTAAAGACCTACATACCTTCGAGACTGCCTGCTGATACATACCTCCCAGCGGCCAGTAAGATCCCACAGATTGGGCCTCCTTCAGATGCCGTCAGCCAAACAGTGTCAGCTGGCAGGCCCTCGGAGGAGAGCCTTCTCTGTGGCTGCTCTGACTCTCTGGAACCAGCTTCTCCCAGAAATCCAGACGATACCCACTCTCATGGCCTTCAGAAAAGCCATAAAAACTTGGCTGTTCCAGCAGGCCTGGGGCTGTTGACCTCACTGTTGAGGTCCAGCCCTGAATAAAATGAATGTATGAGGGATGTTTGTTGTTTTAAAATTGTTAAATTGTTCCTATGTGTTTTCTTTTTATATTTTTTGTAAGCCACCCGGAGTCCTTTGGGATTGGGCGGCATATAAATATATTTAATAAATAAATAAATAAATAAATAAATAAATAAATAAATAAATAAATAAATAAATAAAATCAGAGCTAATGTCACAACTTTCTGTATAGAATCATTTTAACTTCCTCATAATTGGCTTGTAATTTACCTAATTTAAATCTCAAGGCAATATGAACTTCATACTAGATAAATATTTGTGAATATTTTGAGTCATAGTGAATTTAAAGCGTATTTGGTTTTGTTTATTTTTAGAATGAAAAAGTAAATAATAAGCTATGTTCACCAAATTTAAATTTGCTGCACAACTTTAATAATTGAAACATATTAAATACAATTTAACATCAAATGGGATTAGATGATGAAGTTCCATAATTAAATTGCATTACTAAACAGCAATTGCACATTTAATCCACAGTTATAAACAGAATTGCAAGTTGTGCATTTTAGTAGAAAATAATATCCTGTGCTAAAAATAATGATGTAGAATTCAAAAAGGAAATTGTATTATTTGGGAATCTCATTTTCATATAAAAATATCTCTATCTGAGTGCAAAAAATATAAAATAATTACTAATATCCAAAAATAGCAATATCTTCCCAGGTTTGCTTAATTAAGATGTGCATTGTTTTAGAAGGTACAGTATGTATGAATGAGCCAGTGGTGAGTTCCTACCGGTTTGGACTGGTTTGGCTGAACCAGTAGGTTTTTGGCAGCATGGGTTGCTGGAACCGGCAGCAACCCAGGCCTGCCACGCCCCCAAACCGGTTCTCCTGGTGGTGCCATAGGCGCCACCATCTTGTTTTTGGCTTCTGCACATGCGCAGAACAATTTTCACTGTACTGTGCATGCGTGCACAATGCACATCAAGCACATGTGTTGTGCGCCCGAGAGCAAACTGGCAGTAGTGACTGCCAGAACCCACACCTGGAATGAGCACAATTTATTTCACTTTAAAAACAGAAATGAATTTGTTTTCCAGGGCGCTGCTCAGGAGAGTCCAAGCAAGGGTTAAATACAGCCAAACTGCCCAGAACTGAATTGAAACTTTAAGCCACGCCTCTGGTGCTGATTATCCTCATATTTTTTCAATTCAGCTAGCCCTGCGAACCCACTTAAAGTTTCTCTTCATTTAATTTACTAGCTTGGACTCTCTTGAGCATTTACTGTGAGTATTTTCAGTTTAGGAGGTTGAGTAAGTGTAATTAAACTTCTTTAATTCGTTCCTGACTCGCTCTTCTTTCCTCCGCGTCCTGTTTAACTCCCAGGCACCGCTCGGAATGCAGGCAGATGCTGGGGCAAGCAAGCGGGTCGGAGTGCTGACGCCAGCGCTGTTGCGACCCTCGCTGGGGAGGGGGAAGCCCCGCTGAGGCTCCTGCGGTTGGCGTCCGTGCCTTGAGTGGCCAGCGTGCAGGTGTGGTGCCTCAGAGCTACAGATGGCTTGGCGGCAACTTTTAAAGTAATTAGAACTTCCGGCCACCATTTTGGGAGCTATTTGCAGTTTTGGTTTCTGATTTCAACCTCGTGCTGCAGCTGCCTGCAGCCTGATTCACAGCAGGAGCCGTGAGGAGCCACTCTTTGTCCGGCCTAGCTGGCAATTTGTTGTGTGCTTCTTTCACCTGAGCGGCAAGGATTGGGGCTGCTGGTCATAAGCCTCATTCCTGCAGTGCTGGCAGCCGTTAATGCTTGTGATTTATTCCACCGGCTGGATATTGGTGCTGTGACCCCCCCCCATGTCTCTTCAGAGTGTCTGTTGGTTTGCAGGGCTTTTGCAAGGTGGTGAGTGGAAGTAGCCCCTGATTATCATTTGGCCCACAGTTCCTATATGGCTGAGCAGGCTCCCGAGGATCCCACCCAGGCAGGAGGTTCCTCCAGGGTTTTCTCCAGGCAGGCTGGCGTAGCTGCCAGGGAGGCTATCAGGGGTTCCAAACCATACTCCAGGCCTGGGTTTAAGCAGGGATCAGGGCCAGACAAGGATGCAGTGCATCGCCAAAAGGCCCTCAAAAAGCAATTCTCCAAGGCCCAGCACCAAATGCAATCCTCCCAATCAGTGTCTCCTGAGGAGCCCGCCATGGAGGTTCCTCCGGCCCAGCCTAGGCCTGTTTCAGACAGCGAGGGTGAGGGCCGGGAGTTTCCCCCATGGCTTCCATGTCTAGAGCAATATCACCAGGGCCCTCGATGGTAGATCAGGCTGATCTTTTCGCTTGCCCTTTGGATCTCGAGGAAGGCCCTGCCCCGGGTCCCCTGGCCCCCCAACTTTCGCCTTCAAGGCCCAAGCCCAGGGCTCGGCCCATGGAAGATCTTGGGCCTGACCTTTTGGTGGAGATGCAGGAAGTTATCAATAGGGCCTTTTTCCAGGGCATCGAAGCGGGCATGTTGCACAAGGGCAAACGCACCCGCAAAACTAAGCACCTAGAGCCCCAGCCAGTTTCCGTGGTTGCTTCTCCTCCATGTCCCTTGCACTCCCCCCATTCCTCTTCGGGTTCCGAGGCTTCGGACTGGGAGGAGGGGGATGACATTCTGCCTGTTTAGGAGGCTGAATTCTCGGGGGAGGAAGGTGCAATGGCTCAAAAGCCCACTTCTTCAGGGCTCTTTAACATTGCAAATTTCAAAACCATTTTGGACAAGGCCAAGCTGGCCACCTGTATGGGATCCACTCCACCTGTTCAAGCTCCTGCTGAACTGGATGACTTGTCTGGGGATTTGTTTGAGGAACCGGTCCCAGTCCATGAGATCATTCCTATTCCTAAGATGTTTCTTAATTTGGTTCAAAAACAATGGGCCCAGCCTGCTACCATGACTACCCCCTCTAGCAATGATAAGAAACTGTACACTGTGGATGCCAGCCTGGAGGATTTACTTAAGCTGCCACCTATCGATCCTCTGGTAGCGCCCTCACCTCAACATCTGTGCTTCCGCCTGATCTGTTGGTGGGCCTTAAGGCTGAGGATAAGAAATCTGAGAATGTCTGTCATAAGACGCACCAGGCAGCTGCATGGGCAATTAAGACGTCTGCCTCGGCTTCCTTTCTTTCCAGGGCTGCTCTCCTCTGGTTGAGGAAGTTAATGGCGAGGGTTCCAGTTAAGGATACCAAGTTGAGGCAGGAGATTAACAAAATCATGGCGGCCACTGAATATACTGCTGATGCCACCCTCAGTGCGCCTAAGTTCGCTTCTCGGGCCCTGGCTTCAAATGTTACCACCAGGCGTCTTTTGTGACTGAGACATTGAAACGTTGACATGTGCTCCAAGTGGAAGTTGGTTTCTGCCCCTTTCAAAGGGGTCAAGCTTTTCGGGGAGGTCTTGGACCCGGTCCTAGTGGAAAATAAGGACAAAAAGAAGGTGATGCCATCATTTTCTAAGAAATCCGATAAGAAGGGCTTTTATTCCTACAGGAGGCAGTCCTTTCGGAATTCGGAACCTTCTTCCAGTTCTGCTCAGTCATGTCGCCCGTTCAACCAGCAGGCGGACAGGTCCCAGGACCGTCAGTCCTTTCGCTATTACTCCAGACGCCCCTTTCGGGGTGGATCTGGCTCCCGTCCTTTCAGGAAGTACAAGTGACTGTCAGGAATCAGCTCCCATAGCAGGGCGGCTCCAATTATTTCTCGCCCAGTGGGAGCAGGTCACGTCGGACCAGTGGGTATTACAAATGATCCGGCTGGGTCTCACCCTAGAATTCCTCTCTCTTCCTCCCCGTCATTTCATCAGGTGCCCCGTTCCCTCGTGCCCAGACAAAAGATCCCTCATGGAACAGGAAATAAGACATCTCAGGGAGATCAGGGCCATAGAGCCGGTTCTTCCGGGTCAGGAGGGGACAGGGTTCTATTCCATCCTGTTTCTGGTCCCCAAAAACTCCGGAGGGTGGAGGGGGATCCTAGATTTAAAGAGGCTAAATTATCATGTCACATATCGGAGGTTCAAGATGCAGTCCCTTCCAGTCAATCCTGGGCTGCATCAGGCCGGGAGACATTTTGACCTCCATAGACCTAAAAGAGGCCTACCTCCACGTACCCATCCGCAAAGCCCACCGCAAATACCTGAGGTTCACCTATGCTGCTCAACACTACCAGTACTGGGCCATGCCGTTCGGCCTATCATCGGCCCCCAGGACGTTCACCAAGGTCCTCGCAGCAGTGGCGGCGTCCCTCAGGTCGCGACCGGTAAGGCTGCACTGCTATTTAGACGATGTGCTCATCCAGTCGTCATCCCCCCAAGCAGGCGATCAAGGATCTGCAGTACACTATGCAGGTTCTCCGGAGTCACGGCTTCGCCATAACTTGGAAAAGAGCCATCTTCACCCAACGACCAGGCTTCAGCATCTAGGGGCCGTCATCGACACCGTTGCCTGCCAGGTCTTCCTATCACCAGAGAGGGTGGAAAACCTCAGGGAGATGGCCATGCAAGTTTGGCGATCTCCTCGTGCCAAGATAGTTCTGCTATCGCAGCTCCTGGGCAAGATGATCTTGTGCCTATCCATCATTCTGTGGGCACGTCTTCACTCTCATCCCCTCCAGTGGCTCCTGCTGCCCTATCAAAGGGCCAATGAGAGCAGCTCACCGCGGCTCGTTCCGGTCTCCACGAAGGTGCGTCGCTCACTCAGATGGTGGTTGTCTCCTGCCCTGAAGAAGGGGTCTCCGTTCAAGGAGCCGACCCAGCTCACAATCATGATGGATGCCAGTCTGTACGGTTGGGGGGCTCACTTCTGCAACCAGATAGCTCAGGGCAGGTGGTCCTTGGCCGAGGCATCGCACAGCATCAACTGGTTGGAGCTGAGGGCGGTCCGGTTGGCCCTGCTTCGATTTCAGATGGGCATTCAGGGTTGTCACATGAGGGTGCTGACCGACAACGTTGTGATGAAGGTGCACATCAACCGCCAGGGGGGCACACGGTCCAGGTCCCTGATGTCAGAAGCCGACGACCTAGTCATTGGGCGGAGCTCCATCTGCTGTCCATACAGGCGGAGCACATCTCCAGCATGGTGAACACCCAGGCAGACTGGCTGAGCAGGGCAACTGTCAATCACTCGGAGTGGTGCCTGCCCCCGCAGCTGTTCCACCACATAGTTCAGAGGTTCAGTTGCCCCCAGGTGGATCTGTTCGCAACAGCGGCCAACTCTCATCTTCCCAGGTTCTTCACCAGGTTCCATGATCCAAGGGCAGAGGGGGTAAACGCTCTTCACTGCCCTTGGCCAAAGGGACTGCTGAGTCATCAGAAAGATCCTGGCGGAGGCAGTGGACATCCTTCTGGTGGCCCCCTTTTGGCCCAGGAGAACCTGGTTTGCCGATCTGGTGAGTCTGTCCGTTTGAGACCCATGGCAGATTCCTCCACACCAGATTTCTCTTTGCCAGGGGGCCCTTCTTCAACCAGAGCCCCAGTGGCTACAACTAGCCGTTTGGCACTTGAGAGGGATCTCTTAAACAAGGACAACCTTTCCACCAATGTGATCAGCACCATTCAAGCATCACGTTGTCCTTGCATGATTCAGATTTATGATGCCACCTTGAGGGCTTTTGTTGCCTGGTCTTCTTCCAGGGGTGTTTCAGCTTCTTCAGCTTCGATTCCTGTCATCCTGGACTTTCTGCAAGACAGCCTTAACAAGGATTTGGCGCCTAACACTCTTTGTCGTTAGGTGGCTGCGCTCTCCACCATCTTGACCCCTGAGAGTCACCTTTCTCTCGGCCGTCACCCCACTATTCGCAGTTTTCTCAGGGGGGCTACTAACCTGAGTCCCCCGATGGTTCACAGATACCCGTCTTGGGATCTTAATGTGGTTTTGCGGGCTCTGGTCGAACCACCGTTTGAGCCCCTCTGTTCGGCCAGCTTGAAACATCTGACCTTTAAGACCTTTTTTCTCATTGCGATCACCTCGGCTAGGCGTATCTCTGAGCTGGCTGCCTTGTCTGTCCGTGAGGACTTGTGCTTGATTCACCAGGACAGGGTTGTGCTTCGGCTGGATCCTTCTTTCGTGCCTAAAGTTAATTCCTGGTTCCACCGGGCCCAGGAGGTTGTCCTTCCTGACTTCTGTCCGCATCCGAGGCATCCTCGCGAGGAGCGCTGGCACAAGCTGGATGTTCGCAGGACGCTACGCAGATACATCAAGCATACGGCCAGTTTTCGACGCTCTGAGTCATTGTTTGTATCCTTCCAGCTGTCGTCTCAGGGCAGGAAGGTTTCCTCGTCTACGATTGGCGGATGGCTTAGGGCCTGCATCTCTCTCATCCATGTTCTGCAGTCTTGACCGGTACCCAGTCGCATCATGGCGCATTCGACCAGAAGTGCTGCCACCACTGCAGCCTGGGCGACACAGGATCCCATTGAGGAGATTTGCAGAGCAGCCACATGGACTTCCTTATCTCCATTTGTGCAGAATTACAAGTTGGACAAGTTTGCTTCAGCGGAAGGGGCCTTTGTGAGGCATGTGCTGCAGGGTATTCATTCCAGCGGAGAGACCCTGTCTGCTTCTGCTTCCCGTCCTAGTGACATTTAGCTTGGGTATGTCCCTTGCTTGGATTCTCCTGAGCAGCGCCCTTGAAAAGGACCATTGACTTACCTGAAGGGTCGTTTTCAGGGCGCTGGAAAGGAGAGTCCATCCCACCCTGGGGTCTGGCTCCACTGTTATCACATTTCCTTGGATGTTCCAGTTGAACTTGTTCCGGTTATGTTTATGGTTGATCCAATGTTGGACTTCTCAAGCGCGCAACAACAGTTCCACGTCTTCATTGAAAAATCTGAGGATAATCAGCACCAGAGGCGTGGCTTAAAGTTTCAATTCAGTTCTGGGCAGTTTGGCTGTATTTAACCCTTGCTTGGACTCTCCTTTGCAGCTGAAAACGACCCTTCAGGTAAGTCAATGGTCCTTCCAAGTGAATTTTCCACTTAAAACTCATCTAGCAAAATGAATTGCATATTTGCATAGTCTTACTATGCAAATATGCAATTCAATGCTCCTTAATCGAAGCATTATGATTGGAGCATCTTGATACAAATCACATCTCTGTATATCAAATATTTTCTTCCTTTACCTTTTATCTCATACCTGAGGAGAAAATTGATCTGTTTTTGGTTTCTTTTCATTTGAAACTTGAATCACTATGAAAGCTTCAGGAAAATTTAGACTCTGTTTTGCAGAATCTTATTTCAATTGTATGAGGGATGTTTGTTGTTTTAAAATTGTTAAATTGTTGTTATCGTTATGTGTTTTCTTTTTATATTTTTTGTAAGCCACCCGGAGTCCTTTGGGATTGGGCGGCATATAAATATATTTAATAAATAAATAAATAAATTTCTTGAGATGTTTCTAAAATTTGTCTATATAAGATTCAATCCAAAATATATCTGAATCTAAAGCATATTCTTGATAACATATTTCTATTATACATGATCTGCTGATAATGATACTTGTCTTTACAAGTACATTGCTGGATGAATGATTTATGTCCCTGGATTGAACCTATCCGGATCAATTGAGAAACACTTTTCCTCAAATCATGTGGCTATATTTATTCTCTAGATACCTTATCGCAACATTCATTAATGTAATTGAAGTTCAAGGCAACCTTATATTGTACGTTATGATATTTCGTAGTTGCCAAACTATATAACTATGTAATATCATTATCTCATTTGCAATACATTTTCTCATGATGATTAATAAAATCTGTCCTCTAATTAAAATATACATCATGAATCATCATATTTATTTATTTATAATTTTTAAGCCAGTGTGAATTGCCAGCTATTTATAGCAGAAAATACACTGTAACATAATGCCACATTATTTAAGCTTTACTAATGTTACTTATATGGATTGTGTCATTTTAGATATAAAATTGCCGAGTTCCAACCTAGAAATTCAAACTTTTAGTATATTTACAAAAAAGAGAAAAATTCAGTGGTAGTAGAATATTACAAACTTTGTATTTAATTAAGCACAATTTCTATTTGTGACTTCTGGATCATTAGTTCTTTACTAACAGCATGGATTTGGGAAGTGGCTAGCAGCAAGAAAATGTTCTAACAGCAAGTTGATAATCACACAAGCTGCCAAGAGAGGAAGCAGAAATAGCCATCTGTGTAAAAGCCTTACCATAAACTTCTTAAAAACCTGTATTTGAGGCAATGTGTCTTTTGGAATAAATAAACTGACTGTGTGTTATCACAGCCTCTGCAGAAAGAAAGAGAGGGGAGAAATAGTTTCCTTGAGAGCATTTCAATCTGTAATTAAAATGTAGCGACTGTGTGTGGCATGCAATAATAGTCATTCAAAGCAACAACTTTATAAATGTGGTAAGTTTTTAGATTCACTTTTATTCTTTCTTTTTTCCCCCTCTTGTTTTTATATTGCAGCTGCAAGATTTACACTACATGGTTGAACATTTCTGGGATTCTCAGTCAGCTCTTAGTGCTTGGGATGATCTGTATGATTTGGTCATGGTTAGGTGGAATAAGTGGCAAGAATGGTCTCCCTGGAACACAATTCTCCTCAAAGAGGATGAAGCTGAAGCTCATCTTAAACTAAGTGATCTTGAGAAGGTATTTATTTATTTTATTTATTGTAATTTGTCAAACAAAAACAAAAACAGGAATAATTATAAAAATACAATGCCAGGGACGATAGGCACATTAGTGCACTTATGCACGCCCCCTCTACGGACCTCTTAAGTATGAAGTGAGGTCCACAGAAGTCAATTTGTGACTAAAACTGTGAAAATTTGTAGCTGAGACAACTGAATAAGAGCATTCCAGACTTTGACAACTCTATTACAAAAATAATATTTTTACAGTCAAATTTAAAACAATTTACATTGAGTTTAAAATGCTTCTTCGTGCATGTATTATTGCAATTAAAACAGAAAAAGTTATTTACAGGTAAAACATTACTACGTACAATTTTGTATGGACTATCTAGGCCTGACCGCAAGCGACATAGTTCCAAGTTACCCAAACCGTGAATTTCGAGCCTAGTAGTGTAAGGAATTCTATTGTGTACAGAAGAGTGCAAAACAGTTCTCATAAAGTACTTCTGAACCCTCTCGATCATACCCCACACACAATATACAGTATATACATATACATACACACATATATAAATATCAATAAATAAATTCAATTCAGTAAGGGGGGGATCCCATAAGGTATGATACTATTTAAATAAGTGTAATCTTTATTGTCATTGTACTTAAATACAATAAAATTGGTTATCCTTCAGATTCAAGTTTAAAAAGGTACATAGGAACACAGAGATACCATAGAATAAAATTTATGTTTTATTATGCAGATTGTGTGACAAGTATTCCAGATTGGAATGTATACAGGTAGTTCTTGACTTAAGACCCCAATTGGGACCAGAATTTCCATTGTTGGGGTGAATTTTACAATCTTTTTTGCCATGTTTCTTAAGCAAATAGTGCATGTGGTCATTAAGCACATGTGGCTTCTCCTATTGACTTGGCTTGTGAAATTCCAGCTGGAAAGGTTGCAGATGGTGATCACATGACCCCACGATTCTGTAATCATTGTAAATACATGCTGGTTGCCAAGTGCCTGAATCTTGATCACGTGACACTGGCGGGTATTCTGGAGAACTGAACTGAAAACATTTGAAAATGTTTCACTTCTCATCCAAAAAGCTTCTTCAGTTCTGGAGAACTAAAGAAGTTTCTTGGATGAGAAGTGAAATTTTTCAACGGAAAAAAAACCCCCAAAAGTCCAGTTCCCTTTCGAACAACAACTTTGGGATTCCAAATCAATCATTTTTAAAAACTGAGTAGGAATTAATCACATCCTAATAACCTATACCTATTTGTTAACTTCTGTAGTAGTTCACTAAATGGCATTGCATCTCTGAGCTAATCAACCTAAGAGTTATCTTTTTTAAAAACACAAAATAATCAAAACATTTTCTATTTTTTCTTTCTTTCAGGCTTATGAAAAGGTGTTCATTCACAGAGTAAGGCACAAACAAATGCTTGCAAGGAACTATTTTTCTCAGTTCCCAGAGCTGGCAGCTACTCTTCATAAAAGTGACAAGCAAACTAATACAGAAGAACTTTCAGTAATGAAGTCTGTAACAACTGCTTCATCAAAGTAACACTTAAAGAGAAGTTTAGAACAGTTCTCTTAAAAGAAGAGAACATTGCTTGGAAAATTGGCCTGATCATGATCTTAAAGAATGTTTGTTTGCATGCCCTGGATTTTTCTTTAAATTGCATTACCAAAACTTCAACTTAGAACTTCATTTCCAATTCATTATTGTTACACTGCACTTGCTTCCTTCACGTATACCTCTGGTATACAATATGCTTTTGGAAGAATATATTGTCCGCTCCCCTTTACTCAAAAATGAGTAAATCCTTTTTAAAGTAAGAATATTTTGACAGCCTAGGCAAGTCTTAAGTAACAACTTTAAAAGACAATTTTAAAATAGAAAGCAGCTGTTTTCTTGTCAAGAATGTCTGCATATGAGACTTGGTATATATTAAAGACCTTGATTTCTTAAAGAGATGCTACTTTGATACAAAATAAGATAAAGTATATGTGTGTGTGTGTGTGTGTGTGTGTATGTGTATGTGTGTATGTATATGTATATGTATGTGTGTGTGTGTGTATGTATATGTGTGTGTGTGTGTGTGTGTGTGTGTGTGTGTGTGTGTGTGTATATCTTACAGCCAGCACTATCTCTTTTTATTGTATCTCAGTAAAAAATTTAGTGTATCACAAGCAGGTATAATATAATTTATTGAGGCAACAATGAAAAAGGATGTCATAGGTTATTCATTTTGTCTGACCTTTATTCTCTATATGCTAATCATCAACATCTTAGTAAATTCAAATAGAAGTCAAACAGCCATGGTTAAAGACGTCTAAAAGATTTATAACTATTTTGTGTGGCTTTCATAATCTTTATATACTAATATAAACATAAACTAATACCTTGGCTCTTCAGTAACACAATTTATACATATTGCATAATAGATCAATTTTAATTGCTGGAAGCATCAGGGTAGAATGTGGACAATTGCAAGGAGGTATTAAATCTATTCAGTTGTATAAGCATCATAAATATTACCAACAATTACACATGATTTATTTGGAAAATATTTTTCAAATTTATTGCAGGAAAATATCACTGCTATTTTAGAAAAGTGCACAGATACTGCCTCTATCCAGCAAACTAGCTGATGGTGTTTTTCCTTGAAAGCTAAAACACCAAGTACAACCTGCCTTTAAAGTTTCCCTCAGAAGTATTTATATTAATGATACCAATAGGGATTCATCAGTATCAACAATTTAGGCAGGGAAAGACCATCATTTCAAAGAATGAGAGCATGTTGATCAATGTTCTCACAAAGTGACTGTCTTGATGGATCAACAATAAAATGCTCTGCCATCAGAAGACAATGTGGTAAAATTCCTTCCCACACTTTCCCCTCAAAATGCTTTTTACCTTCTCTCTTTCTCTTTTTTTTCCTGGACAGTCAGGCAGACTTGCAAACAAAGCACTGGCTTAAATCATCCATTCCCCGCTGCCCCCTAAATATGTCTCTGGTCTATGTGAATCCAGAGTCATTCTTGTAAATCATATTAAGGTAGAGGCAATTACTTTGTTTTGCAGTGTGCCAGCTTTCTATTTAATTAAAAGAACCTGTAAACAATTATAATCAGGAGTTAGGCACCCTGGTGGCTGCTAAGTGATGCATCCAAACACATTGGTGTCATAAGCATTATCTTGCCTTCCTCTCTTTTAAGTCAATTGAGGAAATATACATGAGGCAAGTTACAACCACAACCAAACATGAGGGCAACTTAATTATCTTTTCCTGTTTCTGTGATATCTACTTAATATGTATCAAAATTTTAGAACTTTAACATATTGGTTGGCTGCCTTTGCACACCACATTTCTCTGTTAATTGGAAACAATTCTTGTGTGACAAATTCAGAGGAATAAAATTCTTGACTTAGAAGGTGTCTTTTTGTGTATGTAGTCTTCTGCTGGTGTTTGGGTTACACACAAAAGACTGTATTTATACTGGCATCTTCATCCATCAGGCCTAAACGTTTGCCATTTAGTCCACTAACCATTTTATAATAAATAATTATAAAGACCTTTTGTGTAAGAAAGCAAAACAATGGTTTCCATAGAAAAAATTAATAAAAATAGCACAAATTATTCATCAAATTATTCATTGGATTAATAAGTTTGCTATAATTGCATGTTACATCTTGAATTAACTAAACTTTTAAAGATTTTCCCAGGAAAAGGAATTATTGTGTTTAGCCTGGAATATTTAAGAAACGGTCTTTTGCTTTTTGAATGATTTAACAGAAAAATCCCTGTAAAGAGTACTTTAAGTGAAGTATTTACCTGTCAACAATGTAAGGTTTTGAAATACAACTTACATATTGACTGGAGTGATGGGAGAACTATATTTTGGCAATATATAAAGTTTATATTGCCAAAATATTCTTTAGATGATTTACTGGATTCTCTTTAGGATGCTACCAGTTTTATTATTTTTTTCCTTTTCTTTCAATGTAAGTTAAAATGGGCATTATGTATGTTGTATGTTGTATGTTTATTATACTTGTATGCCACCCTATTCCCGAGGGACTCAGGATGACTAACAAACAAGTGGGGAAGGGGGAGATACAAAAAACAAACAAGACAAAAACAAGATATAAAAAACAGATTAAAAGCTACACACCAATCACAACAATTCAAGTGGGGCTGGGAACTCATCAGCCCCAGGCCTGCTGGAACAGCCAGGTCTTGACGGCTTTGTGGAAAGCCTGAAGCGTGGTGAGGGTCCGAATCTCCACAGGGAGATCATTCCAGAGGGCTGGAGCAGCCACAGAGAAGGCCCTCCCCCGAGGGGTCGACAGTCGACATTGGCTAGCTGATGGTATTCGGAGGAGGCCTAATCTGTGGGATCTAATTGGTCGTAGGGAGGTAATTGGCAGGAAGCGGTCTCTCAAGTACCCAGGTCCGATACTATGTAGGGCTTTAATAAATTTATTAAAATCAATTTACAGTTAAACGAACAGTCACACACATAGCAGGTTCTCCCTCTTATTCAGAATGAGAAGGGACTTGGAAGAACTGCTATGTATTTGCAATGTCAAACCAGCAATGTTTTCAATAGGAATATGAATGAAAGTGTTTTGCATAATACACACATACTTTTCTCAAAAGCTGATAACTGCTTTTATGGGACTCCTATTGAACTTGCCAGGCACACTATATAAATGGAGATGTGACCCTGTTCTAATATCACCATTTGAATGCATCAATTTATCCAATCTATTGAACTTAGCATGGGTGATTATGACTCTGACTGAAAAAAATGCAGTTAGCTGAGAAACAATTCGGCAGCATTTTAATTGCCAAATATTCAGTACAGACCTGGGTGCTTAAGCACAAAAACCTCAAAACAAGTGCTTATTCTGTTTTTGCATTCACTTCTTAGCATAAAATATAGCGTAGCATCTGCTTAATTAGTACTTTCATTTATCAAATATGGCTATAAAGGAAATAATTGGTTAAGTACAAATGTTCTGCGTTATTTAGACTTTCATTTTAGAAGTATGAAAATTGAAATCTAAATGCAGATATAATCACTTCAAAGTATATTTCAAAATCTATTTAATGTTGGCATAAAATCTGGTCTCTTAATATGCCAGCTACATTTTATATTATACATCTTTTAAAAAAGTAAAAATATCCATAAATCATCAATTTTTACAGCAACACCTTTGTTATCCAAATTTAGAAGAATTTTGTCATTGTATCACATAAATTTGATGTCAACAAGCATTTGCAGGCAAAATAATTTACGTTAGGAATGTAAACACAGCTGGAGAATATACAGTATGTCAGCATCCAAAAAAAAAAATATCTGCAAAATATTTTCCTTTTTTATCTAATGCACTTCAATTCTGAAAGTTGTGATTAAGGTTGCAAACTCTGGAAAAACAAAATTCTGGAAATTAATTCTGAGACTCCATCACTGCAGGCTGCCCCACCTAACTAATACCTCAGAAAGCCAACAGAGTCAGGCCTGGTTAATACTTGCAGGGGATAACTTCAGTAATTGCAGACTGGGGAGATGAGGAGGGGGAGGGAGAAGTGTGAGAAGAATGGCAAACCAATTTTATATTAGATACATGATTGGACTTGGTGCTTTTGCATGAGCAGGGGCTTGGACTAGATGACCTCCAAGATCCCTTCCAACTCTGTTACTGTTACTTTTACTCTCCTGGTTGTTTTTTATGCAGACATTTCATTATCCAAATTAGGTAACATCAGTGCCAGTAAGGACTCGGGTTTGCTAGTCCTTACTAGCATTGATGTTAACTTAGTTTGGATAATGAAATGTCTGCATAAAAACAATTAGGAAATGAGCTAAACTCTTTATTTTTAGGGCTATTCACAAGTGAAAGTCCAACTGAAAATGGGATGACCCTCTTAAAGATGGATTGAATGTGCTTGTAATTCATTTTCCACTAAACAGTACATTCATTCCAAACATATGTTCCCTACATAATCACAACAAATTATATTCTCACGGTAATCATATGTACATCACTGCTATTCACAGTATCCATTTCAAGCTAGAAATCAAATTCAAGCTTCCTCAGTCAAGCCTAAGCACCAATATTAACTACATATGCAGTGAAGGAACTCTGCAGTTAAAAGAAAATAATTGGGAAATACTTTACGTTAAACCTATGCAGGAAATGTAGAACACAAAATAAATCCCCCAAAGAAATGAGCCAGCCACCCACTGTTCCTTTTTTTTTTCTACCCTGTGCTCCCTTTTATTGGAGTGGAGTCAGGGTGACTAAATGAAGCTGAGCATTTCCTGGCCAGATGCCCTTCCTGATGCCTACACAGAGTTCACAACAGATATTTTCTCTTTGCGCCCTGATAGAGAAACATCTGTCACTGCCTAGGACTGAACTCTCAAACTTCCGAGTGTGAAGCGAGTGCCTTCACCTTTAGGCCACAACACCGCTCTGAACAAACCACTCCTATGTTGAAATAAAATATATTCTTCCATGTATAGATCCCATCCCTCTCCTTTTTATAGTTCAAATTGTCATCTGAATAGAAGTAGATGCCACATTCACAAAGAACAACTCTGCATGGGGTAGAGACCTAGAGGACTTTGATTCATAGGACCAGAAACTTGGAGAGGCATCTATCAAGTGTATTTGATTCCTTTCCGCCCCTCTATTTGCATAGAAGCTCTATCTGTCAGGCCTGGAAGCCATCTTGGGCACTGGATCTTCAGGCCTGCCACATTTAGTCTGTGGGAAACTGTGAAAGGGGATTGTATAGAGCTGGGAAGATATATAGTCATAGTGATAGCAACATTTCTTTCTCCGAGAGTCAAGGACATTCTGCCCGGCACCTGGAGGGGTGTGGCTGGGAGGAACCTCCAGTTGGGATGTTGCTTTGATTGGACCATATGATAGACATGTGGGTGTTGAGTAGGTGCTTAAACTTTCCTTGTGGTGGGGAAAACCTGAAAACTTTCAGATTCGGATTTTCCCAGATGTGCCAATATGACCTCTCTAATAAAATGGAACTTTGAGGAACTTCAAGCCTCAGAGTCTTATTTCATTGGGGGTGTTACTTGGAGCCCTGATACTATTATTGCAATTCTACAACCACAAGAAATGTTTAATCATATATGGAAAATGTATGGAGAAGAACCAAAGTGAAGGATTCAGAAGTAATCCAATAACAGTAGAAATAAGACAAATGCAATTTTTCTTTAAAAATAATCGTTTTTGGTTGATAGAGAATATCCAATCACCTTTACCGCAATAAAGGTGGATAAACCTTGTGGTGATTTTAGTTGACAGTGGATAATTTCATATGTGTGACAATCTCTTCTGAGTTGAGCAGAACACATGGAGTTTTATCAGGTACATTTATGAATTATACTCACTTTATGGCCAGTAAATAGTACTTTGGGTGATTTAGCAAGAGATAATTATAGTAGAAGAGGTAGCTTGCTGGGATCTTCTATCACATGAAGTGGAATAGAAGAACTATGAGGACAAATTTTATTGGGATAATTTTTTTTTTTAAAAAAAAATCAGCCTGGAGATGTTATATAGCACTAAGTCTGTCTTATCTAACCCATGGCTTATAAGTGTTAATGCAGCATTTACTATCATATTTTCTGCCTTTTATTTCTCTCTGATTTCACTGTCCATGGCATATACACAAGTGTATATTTCTGGAAAACATTTTGTGTATTTGATAAACAAGGAGCATCAATGGAGTGTGTGGAAAAAGTTGAGATGATGACCACACCTCCATAGTTTGAGCCACATCACCTTTTATATGTGCTACCATTTTGACCCGTTCTCTCCCCCCCACCATGCTTCTGTGAACACAATGCTCATCAATTGGGAAGCTGCCACAAGCATTTTTGCTTAGTTTTAATATGCTACATTGCCTGTAAATCATCCTTTTAAATAAAAACCCTCATAGCTGGGGATTATGATAGCCGAAAATTAACATTCATGAATAGAGAACATCATAATTGGGAAAGACTCTTTTAAGCAATTAATTTATGGGAAATTAACCAAGAAAAAATTAAGAATCCACTAATCCATCTTTCAAGCATATCAACATTTGTGCCAGTGCTTTGCCCTAACACTTTCTGTTCCACATTGTTGTCTCTATTCCAAAATTTCTCGCAATGTTTTGCTTCCCTGTAGTTTTCCATATGGAAATATATGGAGTAAACTCTCTTTATATTACTTTCTAGAACCTCTTTTTCATTTTCTCTTTTTTGGGGGGGTTTGTGTTCCTTTCTCAGAAGTTTTGACTCAGACTGAAAACAGGGCTTGTGAATGGAGTTATGGCTACTACAATACTCTTTCAATGTTTTCAAGCATTTGGAAACAAAGTAGAAGGGAAAGTCTAGACATAAAACTCTTTGACCAGAAAGGTTGGAACTAACTAAAGATTCATTTCTGAGTTTTCTTACAAATTAAATGGAAAATGGATTTTATGCAGGAAAATGCAAGAACATGTTTGATATTTTAATAGCTATCTTCTACAGCTACTGTATATCTATGATGCTGTAAATCTCCTACTTTCTTCTTAAAATTGAATTCTTACTCATTTGTGAGCACAATTATTGGATTTTTTAAAAAGAAGTAACTTAATCTGGCACCATGACTTGATACTACTCCCACTACCACCATTGCTGTTCTAACAACTATATATCTGACCATATTATAATATGGTGTAATAATATACAAATTGCATATAAACACAGCAGATACCAGGCTCCAGGAACAGCAATTGCATTGTAATATATACGGCTATAGTGGCACCATAAGAACAAAAGAAGGACATCATGTAGTATAAGGGTGTCAGATAATTCTCTTGTTAGATGAACACAATTTATCTGTTTCTAAACCAGAACTGCTAGTAGAGAGAGTCTTATCTTCAAAGCTATGTCAAAGTTTGCAATCTGTTTGGGTATGGATTCTTTTTCCTGTTGTCATAAAACAGACCTACTCCAGCTATCATAAATAAAAACTGGCCAAAGCCAGAAGCTTCACAAAAGATACCAATATAACCAGTTCCTATCAGTTATTTTCCTTCCAAGTCAAGTTTGGTTTCCTTACCACACAAACCCTGAAAAGACCATGGCAAGAGGCAGTGCTGTTTCATGGCGACAGCTACTCTATGTATTTCTTGTCCTATGCAAAGAGACCTTGTCCTTGGATCATGTTCCTATGCTGCTGTGGTCAACAGATAGGTAAGAAATTCTCTACTTTTATAAGATGCAGCTATTTTCAGAGATGTGTTTTGTGCAGCCAGCCTTCCAATTTCATCCTTACCTGTCATCTGGAAGACAAACCTACTTGGAAGAATATATTTGTCCACCTGCAGACAGCCTCTGCTTTGTTTCCCACCAGTTTCAGAAGTCTGAATGATGAGTGATTCTCAAGTCTTAACAGATTCACTTTCCTTGGTCTGAGGAATGTTGTTCCTTGTTCCTATTTAGCATCCAGCTGAGACAATTGTATTGCAAGGTTTCATTCTAGATATCCTTGTTCAGTGTTTGACCTACTGGCACCAGTAGCAGCAGTGACAGTGTATGTGGGGGGTAGACATAGAAATTAGGTATTCTCTTAAACTTCTTCTTGATGCTCAGAACATAATGGAAATCTTTGCACTGTTAGTTTAGTGGACCATCTCAACTGTAAAGCTAAAGTTTCCCTGTCAGTCATGTCTGACTCTAAGGCAGGATGCTCATCTCCTTTTCTTGGCCAAGGGAGCCAGCATTGTCCAAAGACAATTTTCATGGTAATATGGCCAGCATGGCTATACTTCATATGTGTATGGAATACTGTTACCTTCCCACCAAAGTAGTGCCTATTAATCTACTTGCATTTGCATGCTTTCAAACTGCTATGTTGGCAGGAATTGGGGCAAGTAAAGGGAACTCACCTGCTGCACAGAGCCTGAGTATCAAACCTGTGTTGTCAGCCCTCCAGCTCACAAGCTCAGCATCTTTAACAGCTGAGCCATCGTGCCCTGAAGGCTCAGCTATTAAACTATACCCAACTATGCCTCTTAGCAAATCCTGATGTGCTGTTCTGTAAACTCAGTCCTGAAATTATTTTTTATTGCAGAGTAAGAGTAGGATATCAATATGTTTTATTTATAATGCATTTTCCATATATGTATATACATCTGTACGTATGTATGTATATTAGATGTTTTGTCAAGACACCTGGTATGCCCAAATATGGGAGGGAGCATACTGCTTCCCTTTTGCCCTTCAGCTCCATAGGAACCTCCTAGGCCGAAACAATTTTGTATTTTGTATTGATGAGAGCTAAATAGCTAAATAGCTCGAAATTGATCTATACTACTCTCCCTTCATTTATTTATCAGCAAAAAATTATATACACACACACACACACACACACACACACACACACACACACACACACACAGGTCTTGGCGTATTCAGGTCTTTTCTTATGTAAGATTGTGAGTATCTTGGCGACACTTCGACAAGGTCCCACTCGCCATCTTCAGGCTGGTGCCTTCAGCTTCGTGCTTGTGCAAGTAAAGCATGATCAGAGCTGCTGTCTTTCTATAAATATTGGTGTGTGTGTGTGGAGTGTTGGCTTTGTTGATGTAAGTGGGTTGGTTGGCTGTGTTGTTACATCTTGATTAGTTGATGGAGTTGATGTATGCAGATTAGTCAGCTGTTTTGTAACATCCTCTGGGGCTGAGTTACTAGCTATGTGCCCATTAGTCTTTTGTGTTGTAATGACCTGGGTAATGGGCTGTGTGATGACATCCTGAGCTCTAGTGTAGTGATATCCTGAGTCCTGTGCTGCAACATCCTGGGAGGTTGGCTGCGTTGTAACATCCTGAGCCTTTGCATTGTAACCTCCTGAGTTCTGTGATGCAATGTCCTGAGCAGATGGCTGTGATGTAACATCCCGGGCTTTGGTTTGGCTCCTAGTTTGCGGTCTGGCTATGTGTTCATGGTGTATGTCAGTTTACTTTGTGTGGAGATCAGAGGGGGTGCAGCAGTTGGTGATGCCGCCGTGGTTTGGCTTCTGGATGGTGGTTGCATTTCGTCTATGGGAAGGGTTTGGGTTTGAGTCTGGTGAGGATGATTGGTGGTGGCGTCCTGTGTTGTTCTGGATCCGGTGTCGGTTTTCGTGGCTGGGACTGGTTTGTTGACTAGGGCTAGTTTCCAGATGTCTGGTAGGCAGAAGGTATTGTCACATTTATTCATGTTGTGGGGGTGTTTCTCTATTTTGATAGCTTCCATAATTATTCTCTTGTTGAAGTGTTCAGTTTTGGAGATTAATTTGGTTCCTTCAAAATCAATTTCATGTCCTGTTGCTTTAAGGTGCTGGAAAAGGGAGGAAGTTTTTTCTTCTTTTCTGACTGCGTTCTTGTGTTCTGCGATGCGTGCATTTATTGTCCTATTAGTTATATACTGTGTGTGTGTATGTGTGTGTGTGTGTGTGTGTGTGTATAAAAAAAGAATAGTAAAAACTAAACTAGCAGGACTAAATGACTAGTGCAGCAAATAATACAAAAATACAAAAGGGATCCAACCAATCATCTTTTTAAAAAGTCAGTTTGGTGTGGTGGTTAAGACTAAGATTGAAGAGACTGTGGCCTGGCTGGATGACTTTGGGCCAGTCACTTTCTCTCAGCCCAATCTACCTCACGGGGATGTTGTTGTAGGAAAAATTGTAGGAGGAAAGCGTATTAGATATTTTTGCTGCCTTGAATTATTTAAAAAAGTAATAATTATGTGATAAAAATGAAGAAATAGGTACATCACAGTCATATTAACCCCTGGCCTGGAATTAGAACTCAAGGACAGATAGTGCCGTCTGTATCTCTGGAGTACAGTTGAGCCAGAGGTCAAGGACTACCAGAAAGAAGGCAAGTTTCTTCAGCCCCACAAGATGGCAGAATTAGTCGAAGGGATCTGAAACACATCCAGAAGGTATCTGAATGTATCAGGTGAGGAGAAACAATTGAAGATAGGTGGCCCCTCAAAAAAAATGAGGCCTGTGCCATGAAAGGTTTTTATGGATGGCAACTAGAATTTTGAAAAGGATCAAGCTTCCCATCATACCCTGAATAGAACTGATTGCTTAATGTATGAGTTGTTTTTTTACATGGCCACATGTAATAGAAGGTTCTGTTTCATGTGTGATTTATTTAACATTTATGTGTGATTTGTCTAGTTTATATATTATTAGATGGAATTGAATACCAACTGTTGCGAATATTTTTTTTTGGAAAAAAAACATTTTGTAGCTTTAGACTAATACAGTAACAACTGTAAACAAACCACTAGGAATTGATATCATTAATAAAAAATAATTATTTGAAAAGAATTGTCCATAGGAAGAAAAGTTAGTATGTTAGCATCTGTGATTATTAGTATGTTAGCATCTGTGATTGTGTGATCACGACCCTGCCCTTTTAAAATGTGTGACATGTACATGTCACACTTTAAATGATTCAGGCCTTTAATCACATGCTTACAGCTACCAAACGGTTTTTGTAAAAAAAATCTCCAACTAGTTGATAACCTGGTGTTGCCTGGGTATTTATTTATAGGGGAGAAGTGTCCAGACAAAACGTAATTTCTAATGTTGGATTTTTCCCCTTACCACAGGGAGCTCCCTTGTGGAGTACTGTGAAGCTGTTACCATGGCAACTCCACTGTTCTGTACAGTAGAATCCATTTTAAGGCACAACAAGGTATATCTTAACAGAACACACATTTCAAGGGGTGTTAGGAGTGTCTTACCCCCACAGTATTTTTTTCCAGAGAGTAAATAATCTGTGTACCAGTTTTGTTGAAATTGTTTGAGGCGTTCCAGAGTTATGCTGGAACACACACACACACACACACACACACAGCACCATTTTTTGTATGTATAGATGAAGACGCCTACACTCTAAGCAATATGAATCAGAAACTCCTGGATTTATTCCTTCTATTTCCTTTCTAAACTGAGAACACTCTACAAAACTCTTATCTCACTAGATTCAGTTTTAGTATCTTGATTATCTTCATCACTGCTTCTCAGCTTTGGCCGCTAGAAGTTGTATGGTCTTCAACTCCCAGAATTCCACAATCATCATGCTGGCTAGAGAATTCTGGGAGTTGAAATTCCACACTTCTAATTACTTAGTGTTACCAGTTGGGAAACACTAATCTACTTTTACCCTCATATAGAAATTTATTTATTTATTTCGTATATGCCATATCATACATTCATACAGTAACAATATATATTAACATACAGAATTGCAAGAATTTTTTAAAGTATGGTTCTGTCATATGATATGATTCACTCATTAAAAATTTAATTGTAAAGTTGAATACTACAAAACTTGGAATTATTTTAAGTGAGAAAATGGCATCTCTTGATTTATTTTTTTTAAAAACCCTTACAGGGTGGATAAGGTATAAGTAGAAAACCTGCTCTTTGTCTCAGGTTTTAACATTTTACAACATACTTGTGAGTTGGCATGCATGATCTCACTCCATCCAACCAGCATCACAGACTAGCCATTGTTCTTATCGTTTTTTTCTGGCTTTGGTGAGTGGAGGCAGTTGGGGAAATGGATTGACTATGGGGCGAATGGAGGCTTTTTAAAAAATTGTCTGCAATAGACAAGAATCCAAAGGAGAGTGATAAATGTTTTATGAGGGCCACAGCAAGGGGTCAAACTGCTGATCGGAAACTCGGAGGAAACAGAATGAAGAGTTTCAGCCATTTCTTTGCCTTGCTGTAAAATGCTGCTAGTATTTATGGTATAAACACTGTTTAGTCATCTCACTAGTTAATCATTGAAGAATGTTCTGTATTCATTTAAAAGTGGAGCAGGAAACTAGTTGTTCTCTAGTGCTCTAACCAAATGCTATCAATCTTTAAATGAATCTATGTTGGAAAACAGCATCCTTTTAATTTTTTAGAACAAGAACAAAGCATACAGGGGGGGGGGGGTAAGCAAGATACCAAAAGGACAAAGGACTGTAAATACAAAAGCTGCTCTTTGTCTCAGGTTTTAACATTATACAGCATACTTATGAATTAGCATGTATGATCTCACTTTTGAAAATCTATCCCACTTCCCCATTCCCGTTAAGCATAATGGATTATCAAAGGTGATGGGAGGAGACAGGTTCATTTCTGGATGGTATTCAGGAAAGAAAGCAGAACTGCATTTTACTCATCACTTTATTACAGAAGAACAATTATTTATTTACTCTATGTATTAATGTTTATATGGTCATCCTTCTCACATAAAAGTGATGTACAACAGAACTATTAAAACAGTTAATAACCGTTAAAAGCAGTTAAGCAATGATTATTAAAAAATTAAAAACAACTTTAAAAATTACAAAAGCTAAGAGAGAATAGCAGATGTTAATAACAATGGAGCTGCTTCAGTATCTCACTGGCCCCTTGAGCCTCCAGGGCGGATGGTTTAACCTAACCAGGTTCTGAAGGTCTTCAGGAAAATCAGCAGGAATATAGCCAGCCTCACCTGGGGGTGGAGGGAAGGATTTTTCAGATATGGTGGAACAGACAGGTAGACCTTCAAATAACCTGGCCACCTGCCATATAATAGGACTTTAAATCCAGCACCTTGAATTTAGAACCAAAAGCAGATTTAGAATTAGTGCAGTTTGGGAGAAGAAGATGTATCATGTATTGTCAGTGGTGGGATTCAAATAATTTAACAACCGATTCTCTGCCCTAATAACTGGCTAGGTGGTCATGGGACTGAGTGGGCATGGCCAACTTGATTGGTCTCACCTTTAGGAAATTTCTCCTTAGTCCAACTCACAATAAAATTGCACAATAAAATAGCACTGTTCCAATATTTAGAATAGAATAGAATAACAGAGTTGGAAGGGATCTTGGAGGTCTTCTAGTCCAACCCCATGCTTAGGCAGAAAAACCCTACACCACTTCAGACAAATGATTATCCAATCTCTTCTTTAAAATGTCCAGTGTTGGAGCATTTACAACTTCTGGAGACAAGTTGTTCCACTGGTTAATTGTTCTGTCAGGAAATTTGAGGGGCTCCTACAAAAATGAGGGGGGTCAATCTATTTTCCAAGGCATGACAAGAAACAATGGATGGAAACTAACCAAATGAATGAAGCAACCTAGGACTAAGAAGAAATCTCCTAAGGGTGAGATCAATCAACCAATGGAATAGCTTGCCTTCAGAAGTTGTGGGTACTCCATGCCACACAAGCTACACAGTTACAAGATAATTTGAAATATTTGCAGTCTAATACTGTAAGCTAATTCTTAAATGCTGAAAATGCAGGATCAAAATACATAAGCATAGAAACAGCATTGCAACCCTAATTAATTCCAAGTTAATAAAATCAATGCTGCTAAGTAGAATGTGTATTTAAAAAGACATGAGAACATTTACAAGAAACTCCTGCTCTGTATTAACATTTTTAAAACTCCTTTCCTGGCCTAATCTTGTCAAGTAGAAGAAGAGATTTAACCTGGAAATAAGGAGGGATTTCCTGACGATGAGAACAATCAACCAATGGAAGAGAAGTTGCTTTGGAAATTGTGGAAGTTTCATCACTGGAGGCTTTCATGAAGAGATTGGACTGCCATTTGTCAAAAATAGTGTAGGGCAGTTGTGGAATTCAAATTTTTGTAGTCCAAGTTCTGGCTTTGTGGAGTCACTGAAGCAGTCAGCATGAGCTTAAATAGACTCCCGAGAATGGTAGAGTACAGGAATGCCTGAAGGAACGTTGTCCATGGGGTCGCGATGGGTCGAACATGACTTCGCAACTAACAACAACAACAACAACAACAACAACAACAACAACAGAATTAGAAGGAACCTTGGAGGTCTTCTAATCCAACCCCATGCCTAAGGCAAGAGACCATACACCATCCCGGACAAATGCTGCCCAATCTTTTTCTTGAAATGCAATATTTGCACTCTCTTATTTATCCTTCAAGGCAGTGATGGGTTGCAGGCGGTACGTCCCAGTACGGGCGTAGTGGTGCCTGCCGGGAGCACCGGGTACTGTTCCGGTATGGTGCTCTGGAGGGCCCACCCGCCTGCCCGCCCGAGCTCTTTACCTGTATTTGAGCTCTTTGGCACTTCAACGGACACACACGGAGCGTACAGCACCTGTGCGATGCTCCGCTGAGCAGCTTGAGCATCGCGGAGGTGTCGCGGAGGCGTCGCAGGAGGAAAGGACGCTTCATGCATGCATGTGGGGAATGCCGGGCCCCATTGCACAGTACCGGTTGCAACAGGATCCGTAACCACCACTGCTTCAAGGTTGATTAAAGGAGGGCCAAACTGTTGGAGACAATATGTAGAACTCTGTAAACCACTTAGAGAAGTCTGTAAAGCACTATGAAGCAATATATAAATCTAAGTGCTATTGCTATTATCTCCTCTTTTCCCCATCTTTCAGGCTGGGAACACACACAAAAAGTCCAACTGAGCAAGTTATTGAAATCAAAATTGATGATGGGCTCTTGAATGCTGCTGGCTTCACACTAGCTGCTCTTACAGAGCTCTTGGCCTTTTCTTTTCTCCAATAGCTTCTTCTCCTATCAACATGCACCATTAATCCATTTGTGTATTACAGATTTCTTTTGTGGCTGAGGCTGCTGAAGGATTCAATTGGCGACAAACTTCAGCTCTATCAAGAAACTGCTTATTCATTTTCTCTTAATCATGTTGTGTAAAACTACCTCTTTTTCCTTCCTTCTTGGTTTCATGATGGCCCAACTTCTCCTTGCTTTCCTTAAGATTTTTTTTCTCTTTTATTTCTGATGAAAACCCAGGTCTCAGCACCTGCCACACCGTACCAGAACCCCTCTCTTGTCATCATGTTTTTTCCTTGCTGTCCATCTGAGAAGCACAGAAAGAATAGGGATTTGTGATGCTTCCCAAAAGCTATGCAGATCTTTGCATTTTATTACAAAAGAGAAAAGGGGAAAAAAGCTAGGCAAGGAAAAGAGTTTCTCTTTCACTAATAATCATACTGAATAAACCAGAAGGTACAATTTGCTTCTTCCAGAACTTTCCCCGAGGAAGTACATGGGGAATTATAGTCCAATAATAATTGGAATATCACAGGCTATGCAACTCTGCACTATGAAATTTTTATCTCTATTAACAATTCAGCAGCTCTAACGACTCATCTTTTCTTCTCTGTGTAATAAAAAATTACAATGCATGCTATGGCACACAATGTAAAGGTGACACTATTGATGTAGAACCAGCAGTTCCCAGACCAGAAAGAACATATTAAGTTGCCTCCCAAGGCCATTAAGATACCAATTAATTAAAAGAGTAGATGCAAAAGCTTAAACTCTGGAGCATAGTTACACTACAGATAACGATTCTGACTTCTTTGCACTGCAGTGGGCAATCAACAACTGTATTTAAGACTTTCTTTCTGTTTCCAATAAAAACTAACTTGCTAAGCTCTTGCTAATACTTCTGCCAAGTGCAGCCAAGAACAAACATAAGGAAACTTGTGATTAACTGCCAGGAGCAGATCTGATGTTTAAGACGTTTGTGCCCTCTAAAAATAGATCTATCAGACAGGTAGTCTTACCTTATGAATGCAATTGGGACAGTAATTTCCATCACATAACCACATAGCATAGCAATGCGTTCCCAGCAACCCCCATTGTTCAGCAAATCATTTGGTCCTTCACTGAAGATCATCCTAATCCAAACCATTCTGGGTTTGGTACCTTCCCAACCCTGAACCTTAGTAAGGTAAGTGACTATGTCCAACTTTCCTTACCTACCCTCTTTGTTCTTTTGTTCGTTCAGCACCCCATCTTGCATGATGACAAGCAGCCCCCAAACTGTGTGGCTATGGAACTACTTACCACATTGTGGTTCAGTGGCATGTTAATGTTCCAACCTAGGCTTTCCAAGAGCATGAAGCTCTTGCCAAATAAAAACCCATTTTAGTCATATACTGTGAAGTCTGCTCATTCAAATCCAACAAAGTCTTTCAAGGGAGGATTTACAGCCACAGACCTTATCTGGCTTGGAGAGCTGACAGGCTGATTCCTGCAAAACCTGGCAAGGAGTCTCGGAGAGTCACGAGACAATTAAGTGAACTAATTGTCTCCTGCAAACTCCACTCCACTTTCGCTCCTCTTTTGTTTCCTCTGGGAGAAGCCATTCATCATTGACCTCTGGACTTACTCCCAAGTCAACCCTGTTCTTTAGCTGTTCCCTTCATCTGGCAACTCTGCGCATGCACACACTGGGAACAGGCTCCAGCTGTTTGTCTGTCTCACTGATGTCCGACTCTGAAGGCAGTCGGATGGCCCTGACCCCCTCTCTGCCTCTGACATAGAGCCCTCATCAGAGCCTTCCCCAGACTCCAGGACTGGCCCATGTTCCTCCCCAACCTCCTCACTGTCCAAATCTGCTGCCAGTTCTCCTGGCTGTTGGCGGGCCACAACAGTTAATGCACCATGGTTCTGAGGCAGGAAGTTCGGAGCTACAGCGCAGCATAAACTGAAAGCCTCAGCTTCCTAGCCCAGTTAAGCTGCATGGGGGGGGGGGACCCACAGCTATCCTGAGAGGCCTCTGCTATCTTAGGAAGCCTAGTAGTGTGGTATGAAGCTACAGCCTGGCAAGCCAGTGGAAAGCCATAGCTATTCCAGGAAGCCCCAGCTGCTCCTGTCTTTGCTGCCTTGCACTCTTAGTCCCCTGCCACCCTGCACTCCACCACCCCAGATGACCTTCACCGTCTTCTTGTTCCCACTGATGATGAGGTGGTAAAATCACCATAAGGACTTTCTAGCAATGGAATTTGGCCTAGAGGAATTTGCTACAGTAGCAAAAAGCCAACAATAGCTGAATTGAAGTACCATATAGCCAAACCATTAGGAGCTATGAAGATAATACTTATAAGTATTTGGGCATTTTACACTTGGATAACATCAATCCTGGATAATTTAAAAATGTGATTAATAAAGAAACATGACAGATTTCCTAAAGACAAAATGGAATGGTGGAAATACTACCAAAGCCATCAGTACCTGAGCCATGCCTGATACACGACACACTGCTGCAATTATTAACTGGACAGTTTAGACCGAAAAACAAGAAAACTGATGACTATTCACTCCGCATTACATCCCCCTAGTGATATTGATAGTCTATACCTACACTGCAGAAATGGAGGCAGAGGTTGACTTCAGGTCAAATAGTCAAAGAAGAAAAGCATGACTTGGCTAATTATATAAAAGGCAGCCAAGAAGAAGCTTGATGCAACTAAAAATTGGAACTTGCTAAATGCATAGGAAACAAAAAAGATATTGAAATACTGTAATAATAACACAAATAGAATGCTGGCAAAAAAAGGCATTACAAGGTCAGTTTCCACAAAAGATCAAGGAAAAAGTAGAAAAAAGCTAAAATCTGTCAATGGCATTCAACTGGAACATTAAAAAAAAAAACTCTGAAGGTTTGATCTTGTACAACAGCAAGCTATTCAAACCAATGCATTCAAGGCCAGAATTGAAAAATCATCAATGATTCAAAGTGCAGATTGACCAAAGAAGCAAAAGAAAAAAATGGATCATATATTCAGCACATGCAAGATTGCACAAACTGATCATAAGCAATGACATAACACTGTCACCAAAATGATTCACTGGAACATTTCTAAAAATTATCATGTGCCAGTAATGAAAAGATTGGTAGGAACAAATAATTGAAAAAATAATTGAGAATGAATAGGTTAAAATATTGTGGGATTTCTGAATACAGACTGATAAAGCCTTGACTCATAACATGTTAAATTTAACTGTGGTTAAAAAGAAGAAAATTGTAATTGATGTAATGATATTAGGGAATAATACAGGGGTCGGCAACCTTAAACACTCAGAGCCACAAAGGTCCTAAACAGAAGCCCCCTGTTCAATTCTGGAGTCAACCGGAAGTCTGGTTCCCCCATCATACAGTCTCCTCCTAGCATGGCATCCTTTTCCTCTACATGTCCTAACCCAAAGCCCTATCAATTGTGGAGTCGACTGGCGACAGGGCGCCGCAGCAGAGGGATGAAAGAGCCACATGGGTTGCTGACCCCTGGAATAGTAGAATAGAAGACAAAGAAGTGCAGAAGATCACAAAGTAGTAATATCTGAAAATCAAAGTGAAAGATTATGGCATAAGCTGGTGATTTTTTCACACCAAAGAATCCTGGACAGCACTTAGAAAACTGTGTATTGACAAAATTTTCATCTATCAATTACATAAGACCACAATGCTTGGATCTGCACATATACTAAACTAAAACACGGTGTGTATGAAGGCCAATACTATTTAAAAGAACCAGCAGTTGTGATTTCACATTGTTGTACAATAATATTATATCATTATACAACAATAATAAAATATAGCCTCTACATGATATGGGAACAATTTTAAGAAGGAAAAAAACATGGTTAGAATATTCAGTGCGGCTCATTTGCCAGTTTATAGTGATGTTTACTTTTGGGTCAAGACTGAAAGTGAAAAAATAAATTATTTTCAAAAACAACTTACTCTCCCCTTCCACTTAATAAATGTCTGATGCATATGAGATATTTAAAGAGAAAGCAAGGCTGCCTTTTTTGGCATGTTGAAGCAATCCAATGAACACAAACTAATTGAGCAATTGCTTCATTTACAGAATGTTGGGGGATGAAAAAAAGAGCAAAATCATAAGATGGTATTTCATATCAACCTTACGTTGCCAACCCCCCCCCCCATTCCATGCTATAGTAGTGAATTGAGCTGTCTCACAAAAAAAGGTACTTCAGTAATGTTTTGACATTTTATCAATGTGGTCATTTAGAATTCAACTTTAGCATTCAAATAGACAAGCACCTGCTACATAACACCCATTGTTACCCTCTCTCTTCTCTTCTATTCTGCTGTCTCCAGGTACTGCCATGTCCACTATCCAGACTTTTTTGTGTTTCTTATCAAAAACTATTAAGAGAGACTTAACAATTTTCGATAAAAAAGACAAAAATGTCTGGATATTGGACATGGTGGTATCTGGAGACAGCAGAATAGAAGAGAAAGGAGAGGGTAACAAAATACAAATATCCGCAAATGGAATGTTTGAACATCTGGCTGATTGTGTGACTAACCATAATAATAGTATAGCAATAGATAATCTCATTGATCCTTGGCAGACTTTGGTCTAAATACCATAATAGAATGAAATGCCTTCTCTTACTTCTTTGAAAGCAAACTTAGATTTTGCACATGGGAACTCTAAAAAGAGAAAAGGCAAAGCAGGAAGTGAAAGCAGATGCATGCACCTGTTGCTCTTGGAAACAAGTTTTAAATCAAGTTCTGAACCTATCAAAAAAGTAGAACAAAAAAATAAAAAGGAATATATTTTAAAATATGATCTGCTTCCCAAATGTTTGGTATCACTGTAATCTTTAAGTGTAATGTTGTTATTTTCTTTTCCGGGTGCCTAATTAATTCTGATTCATGTTTCACATATTATTTTAAAGTAATAGCAGAATATTTTAAACATTCCTTAAGCATTCTGTAGCAAGGAGTGTTTATTTCACAAAAATGTCAGCTTTTTCACACAACATTTTTAAAGTTATTTTAGATGGTTACTTATTTTACTGCAGAGTCATTTTAGATTGTTATGCATTTATTTATTACCCTCTTCTGTTATATGCCATTTATTTCTTTAAACAAAACCAAAATAAGTTAATATAAACTTGTTCTCATTATGCAATTTTAGAATGTGAACATTTCTAATTATCTAGTATTAGTCTGCCAAATAAATAATCAATTACATGCATACTAAAATGCTGTAATTATAGGTAGTGCAATTAAACAGCAATCTTCAACTTAATTTCCCCAAAGTAAGTTGTCACAGAAGGACTGGATAATCATAGACCACACATGGGTTGTCTGAGGCTTATAAATTTAGTGGGCCTTATCTCAGATAACAAAGTTGCCTCACAATCAGGAGGCTGTGAGTTTGATCCTAGATAGCGACAGATATTTGTCTCTTTGCATGCAATGGGTAATTGTCTGTTGCAAACTCTGCATAGGAAGGGCATCCAGCCAGTAAACACTTGAGCTCCATTCAGTTGCCTCAACTCTACCCCAATGCAAAGGTTTCAAGGCCATTCAAAGAAACGAAAAATCCAAATAACAAAGGAGCTGAACTTCATTTATTCCATTTGAACAGAACTGCAGAAATGATTTCTTTGCTTATATCTTCCACCTCATCCTTATATTGCTTTTTACTTCATAAGTTGGAGAGCAAGTGGTATTTCAAATCATTACTACTCCATTTCCTAAGTACATCTGACAGCTTAAACACTCAAAGGGCAACCTGCAATATAACCAAGGGTGAATACCATATTTCTGATTTTGAGCAAACTATTGAACTCATTCCTCCTTCTGCTGTTGCTCGATTGATGTTGGATATTCATTTCAGCTCTGTAGTTTAGCCTGGCAGGTTTTGTAACCTATTAAAACCCAAATGCAGTAAGCACCACATTAGTAAGCCCAGCTGTAAAAGTTGACTGACCAAGGAGTCCAAGGGTTCTTTAGAAATAACATGTTAATAATTACTTGGGAAACGAATTGGGATTTCACCAGCTTGGCATGCAGAAGGGAATGGATCAACATAGACATGAAGTTAAGTGGAAGGATGCAATTAATATTCTTTTTTAAAAAATATAGGCGAGCTGGATGTCCCTAGACATATGGAGAGGGAGATATGAGTCCTTCCACATCTGCCAAATAGTTCAACAAACATTTAAATCCATTCCCAAGCAGCTGTCTGCATTTGAAGGGATGACTCCATTGAAACTAAGTTGAAATTTAGCCTGTACTATATAATTAAATAATTCCTCATGTATACTATCAATACTTCAGGTTGTTTCAGTCCCAGATCTCTTGAAAAGTTCATTTTTCAAGAATCATTTGAGCTGTGAGAGTCATTTGAACTTTGATTGAATGAAGCAAGGAATGACATATTTCAAAAGAGACTGGGTGCCAGGAGCCCATTTCATAGATGGACATCTTCCTGAAGTACGAGATGTCTTATCTATGCAGGGTTTGTAAGGCAAGGATGTCAAACTCAAGGCCCTGGGGCCAGATCCGGCACAGGGGTACTTAGATCCGGCTCATGGGGTTGCCCTGGAAAAAGCAAAGGACTGGCCTGTGGTGCTTCTGCCAATGAAAACAGACTCCTGAGCTCTGTTTTTGGCTGCCACGGCCTCCTGCAACCCTCTGCCATTTTCAATGACAGAGGGTTGCAGGAGATTGTTGCAGCCGAAAATGGAGCTTGGGAGCCTGTTTTCACTAGCAGAGTGTTCAGGCTACCACGGGCGCCCCTGACAAGAGTGATGTCGAGCTGGCCATGTCCACCCTGGCCATGCCCACCCTAGCTCCTTGAGGTCAAACACCACCCTTATGCAGCCCTCAATGAAATTGAGCTTGACACTCCTGTTCTAAGGAGTGCAATCTAGACACCTTCCTTACCCCAGCATCAAGAGACCTTCTTAATTGTGTGTTGAAGATATATCCCCACAACAGAATCTTCAGCACCTGCCAACCTGCTATTCAGGCAAGCTGAAACTAGATCAAAGTGATCTGACAAGAAAGGGATTTTTTTTTTATTCAGAAAACACAGCACAATCTCCTATGCAAACATTCTGATTTGCACAGAAGTGCCAAAGGAAGATCAAAACCTTCATGGTTCCAGCTGAGCCAATGTAGGACTGTCCCCTCCCATTCAGCCATGGGATTTTTGAACCTCTGGGACCATTTCTGCTTTGGCTGCCAGAGAGATCAGAAGCTCCTTGGCAACTAAAGTTTGCTTTGTTTCTTTTAGGCTTAGGTAGGAATAGCAATCTTCAAGAAAATATTCCAAAACTTTGTTGTTCCTATAACAGTAGCCTCCTGTTCAAGGTAATCCAACAAGAAGCACAAGCAGGAGCATCGGAACTATCTATATTATGGGTAAAGGTTCCCCTAACACATATGTGTTAGTCATTCCCAACTCTAGCGGGTGGTGCTCATCTCTGTTTCAAAGCTGAAGACTCAGTGCTGTCTGAAGACGTCTCCGTGGTCATGTGACCGGTATGACTAAATGCCAAAGGTGCACGGAACGCTGTTGCCTTCGCACCAAAGGTGGTCCCTATTTTTCTACTTGCATTTTTACATGCTTTTGAACTGCTAGGTTGGCAGAAGCTGGGACAAGTAACGGAAGCTCACTCCGTTATGTTGTCACTAGGGATTCGAACCGCTGCCGACCTTTTTGATTGACAAGCTCAGCATCTTAGCCACTGAGCCACCGTATCCTATATTAGTTTTTAACTTATATTAGGTTAAAATATAACCTATATTAGGTTATATTTTAACCTATATTATAGGGTTACATTAAACAGAATCTTGCAAGTGAAGTATTTCTCCCCTTCTCTTTTTCCATTCTCCAGAAAACTAGGCTGTGTCTTTTCTGAAATGCTTCCTATACTTTACCCCCACATACAGAATTGTTACCTAGGCTACAGATATTCCTCTTGTCTCCCATTCCCATATACGATCATAACTCCAGTTCTTGGATTTTCTTTTTATTTCATCAGATGGTGGGCTTTTCTGAACAAGAGAATAATCTTGGAAGATCCATCATCCTCTCTTGTTTTCCATGCACCTGTACTTATCTTCATGCTTTCCTCCACAGCAACCTCTAATAGCTATCACTCCATTCTCATCTGAAGACAACCATTTTGCTGGTCCTGTTTTGGAGGCTGCAAGCTATGTGGGAGCAGCTTTTCAAAACAGTGTGAGTCAGAAGTTACAGAGAAAACCCAAGGAAATGATGGTGTCCATGGAAGTTCAAACTGGTCCAGGCGGGGTGGGTGGGAAGCATATGCCATGTAGAACTGATTATCTAACAAACAATCATTTTATATTTCAAGTCTTGCTGATTTCTCAGTTCTCTGAAGCTCCTTCATAGCAATAGCAGTGGCACTTAGACTTATATACTGCTTCACAGTGTTTTTACAGGGCTCTCCAAGCAGTTTAGAGAGTCAACATATTTTCCCCAACAATCTGGGTCCCCAACCTTAGATGAAAGGCTGAGTCAGCCTGGTGAGATTTAATCTGCCAAATTGCAGGCAGCTGTCAGTCAGCAGAAGTAGCCTACAGTACTGTAGTCTAACCACTGGGCCACCGTGGCTCTTCAGATTTCTTTCATTCTGGAAGGGTGGAATGGCAACATTCTGGATCACGGGGTCACATAAGAATAAGGCATTAAGTCCAATATATAGATATAAGTTTCTTTTCCAATTTTTGTGAGTAGGATTGTCTAGTTGCTCATATCTCATACATGATAGTCTAAAAATCAAGTGACGTTTCTCTCTCCCAGAAGCTGTTAAGACAAACATAGTTGCTGAAGCATGCATTAAGCTGAGGGAGGCAAGAAATTATTAAAAACAGACTCAAACTGGTTCCTTTCCAATTTCCCAGAGTATAAGGAAGAGACAAGGAGAGAAAGAAAGGCAAACCTGCAAGATTCTATTACTATAGGTCAGAGGTGAGGAACTATGGCCTGTTTATGACTTGTGGACTTCAACACCCAGAATTCTTGCACCAGCTATGCTGAACCAGGAATTCTGGGAGTTGAACTCCACAAGTCAGAAACAAGCCATAATTCCCTACCCTGCTATAGACGATCTGAAAGTTTCAATCTTCCTATGGAAGTTCCCTATGGAGTCTGTTTGCTGATCGCATCTACCCCAGAGGGCTGACAGCTCTGCAGTTGTGGTTCTGAAATCTAAGAGATGCATAGAGGAAATGACTCATCCATATACTCCTTTCTCCTTAGAGCAGCAAAAATGCATAAACTAGGTTGGTATATGAACACAACCATGGAACAAAACAGCACGTTAATTTCCAAAAAGAGATTCTTCCATATCAACTTTTAATTGCATGCTTACTTATTTAATTGAATTTTATAAAGAACTCAAATAGTGTTAATTCTCCCATCTTCTTCAGTTTTTGCAGCACAGAAAATGCCTAAGAAACAAAAAGTCTTATAGAGCAAATATTGCCAAAAGCCCACCCACCTCCAGCCCCAACTCTTCGGACATTTCCGGCCTTCACATGCCTCATTTTCAGCCTCCACATGCCCCATTTTCTGCCTCCACGGGTCCCATTTTTGGCCCATTTCACGCAGTGGGGATTGCCACCTCTGCCAATCACCGCCACGGATAATCATTTGTTCCTATAATTTCTTTTCATAACTCAATTTCTTTTTTAGCTCTCTCCATGGCTTGGCAAAGACTTTACATGAAGGACATATTATGTCGATGGACAAGTTATATTTATTACTGAAAGATACAGTTCTGGGCCCAGAGCCCACAAATATTGTCTTGTTTCTTCAAGATAGAGTAAGTATGGCTCTGCTTATGTATATTAGAGCTTGTATAAAATGAAACAACATGGCGTCTCTCTAATAATCTCTACCACTTCTCTATTTTTCAGCTTAGCGTGGAATACTTCACACAATACAACAACTTCTCCGGAAATGAGTCACTATTTCACAATGTTCAGGCAAGCATAACTATTCCATCTGGCATTTCCCTGCAGTTTTAAGAAATAAAACCAAATAGGCATGCTTAAAAGAAATGGCAGAAGGATCTTTTAAATTCCAGAAACAGGTTGAAAGCTCTTTCAAACTTGATAAGGATAAATTTCTGTAATTTCCTTTATAGGGTATGGAAGAACATTTTCAGTTCTTCAGAATTTACAGTTCATTCTGCCTGTTGGTCCCAGGAATGGAAATTAGGGGGTCAACCCATTCTCAGTTCCGTGGTGATTTTCTCAAAGTCCAATTATGGATACAAATCAAAATACAACCCTACAATGCTTTCAGAAGTTGTTTTCTGAGCATGGTTCTTTCAAATGTAAGAAGTTATTTTTCCTGGTAAATTGATTTATTCCTCCAAGTTCTTTTTATACATATATATTAAAATCTCAGAAAACATTTCCCATTTTGATTCTTTAAAAAGAAAGTCTATATTTGTGTACTCTTGATTAATATTAATTACTGATGAATCTTAATCTCTCCTATTATAACATGGAGGGCCAGATACAGATCCTAAGAATACAAATATTGAAGTTATCTTTTAAAAATCCTTTTTGTTTGCTGTTCCTGCAAAATTTGTGAGCGCTTGGTACCAGAAGCATGCAGTTACATATGTGGTGATATAGATACTCATGGAAGTTAGGAATGCTTTGTCTGAATAAGTAGGTATATATTAAGCCCTCTGATACAAAATTTCCACCTTATTAATTTACAGTATCCATTGACATTAGTCATATTTAGTGGTAGCTTATTTTAATGGATAATTGGGGAAAGGAGATATGCATTATTATTAATGTCCATTAAGATGGAGATTATCTGCCCACAATGATTGGTATCACTTACATAATTACATGTGTGTGCCAATGAGGTAAGTAGAATTATTTACATAATCCTTTCATTGTACAAATGAAGTTCATCAAAACAGAAACAGGATCAATTCAATGTTAATTCCATTCTACTGAAATCCTGTAAACTGAGGTTTCACAGTTCTTACGTCAGGACTCAGGAGTATGGGACAGTCTACATAATGGAAAGAAAAGAATGCATTTCTTTTTGCAATAAGTAAACACTGGCTTTAAAAACATCACTATTGTTGTCAGACATTAGATTTTTGTAGGAACATTAGTAGCTGAGGATCAGTAGCTGTTTATGCAGCTATTCTTGAACTGACTTTGATTTCTTTTTTCCAAAAATTGGATATTAATATTGAATAGCATCTGTCTGTTATTGTGCTCCATTAATCAGTCAACAATACTCTGCCCCTTTTAATATTCTTTTTAAAATAAGGAGATATAGTACAGTATCAAAGCAATATATTAAATTACAATCACTGTAAGCTAAATACTTCAGAATTGTAGATAGATTCAGGACAGTGGTAAATCCCAGGACTGACCCTGCCATTTAGCAGTTGTGTTATACAGCTGATCCTGAGAAGTGACAGCTGGATATTGGAGAAAATATTTTTCTTGTTATAAAGTAGGTGAAGGTCCTGTCCCAATGACAATATTGAAGAAAGATTCATATATGTTTTCCTACTCACTTTATGAAAGGAGAGGACAAAGTCTCTATGGACGCATTACTCATTTGTTTGCTATTTTTACCTGGAAGCAATAATTATGATAAGGAGTAGATATTGCTAGTTTTTCTCTCGTCCATATTCAGTTGCATGGTGACCGCTGCTCTTGCCAACACACCATTTGGTGGTTTATAGATGGCAAACAAGTGGATTAAATAAGTTATTAAAAATAAGTGACAAGTGGTAAGCCATTGAAGCATGTACAGTATCTGTCTGTGTAGGTCATTTCTTGCATTTTGCCACACCCAAAGATGTAATGTCTTGACTCTGTACCTTATATATAGTAATTGATTCTGTTCAAAAGAAAATATATATTTGGGTAATATTTTTAATCCATTCAGTTACATAATTTTTCTTGAAGCTGAATAAAGAAATTTGTACAAAACATGTTACAGTTTAAGAATCAGACAGTAAATAGATGAAGTGAAAAAATATATAAATCAAATATTTGAGAACAGTAACTATATTAATTATCAACTGGTTTATCATGAGGATGCTCCCAACAGCTATTGCCTAAGAGGGAACAGATGGTTTTTAGATTTACTTTTAGCAAATGATGTTAATGACTGTGTGTTCTAGAAAATATATCTCAAATGATTTAATTGGCTTCCTTTTGGGTAGAAAAAAAGAGTCACTAATATAGCCCAGAGTGTATAAGTTGGCCCAAGAATTGATAAATGTTCTTATTAGCATCTAAACATTTGCTTGCTAAATTTGATGAAACTGGTATGATCATTATCATAGGCTTAAGATGCAGAAGGATCTTGACAGACTTGAACATTGGGCGCTATCTAACAAAAAGAAATTCAATGGTGAAAAATGTAAGGTTCTACATTTAGGCAAGAAAAACGAAACGCACAGGTATAGTACACTTAAATATGAGCCAGCAGTGTGCAGCAGCTGCCAAAATTCCAACACGGTTCTAGGCTGCATAAACAGAGGGATAGAATCAAGATCACGTGAAGTGTTAATACCACTTTATAATGCTTTGGTAAGGCCACACTTGGAATACTGCATTCAGTTTTGGTCGCCACGATGTAGAAAAGATGTAGAGACTCTAGAAAGAGTGCAGAGAAGAGCAACAAAGATGATTAGGGGACTCGAAGATAAAACATATAAAGAATGGTTGCTGGAATTGGATATGTCTAGTCTTATGAAAAGAAGAACTAGGGGTGAAATGATAGCAGTGTTCCCATAACTCAGGGGTTACCACATATAAGAGGGAGTCAAACCATTCTCCAAAGCACCTGAAGATAGGAGAATGGGTGGAAACTAATCAAGGAGAGAAGCAACTTAGAATTAAGGAGAAATTTCCTGACAGTTAGAACAATTAATCAGTGGAACAACTTGCCTCTAGAAGTTATGAATGCTCCAACACAGGAGGTTTTAAAGAAGAGATTGGACAACCATTCTGTCTGAAGTGGTGTAGGGTCTCCTGCCTAAGCAGGGGGTTGGACTAGAAGACCTCCGAGGTCCCTTCCAACTCTGTTATTCTGTTCTGTTACTATGACGTAGATAGGCAGGTTGATTCATATTTTCTTTGCTGAATTTTAATAAGAGAGATAACACAGTTCTTGTTTTCCAAATGGTAGGGGAAAACAAAAAAAGCCTGGCTTGTCGGAGCTGAAAACACCCACACATAGTAAAGCAACAAGAGAAAGTTAAAATCCAGCAGGGGGTTTGAATAAAAGCATTCAACAAGTCAGTTCACCTTTAAAAATAATAATCAAATTAAAAGGAAAAACAAAACTTTGAAAAGTGCCGTTGAAAGCCAAGGTTTGTTTTAAAAAAAGAAACAGCTGAGAGGAAAGATGTAGAATGGGAACTTCTCTGATTGCCACACCAGGAATTATAACCTCAAGGATTCCTCTTCTCAGGAGTGCCCACAGTTGTGAAAGAGTCATCTTGAGTCATTCCTAGATGATCCCATTCGATTTAGGGAGATGGGTGCCACGGAAGCCACTTTGGCAGCAAAACCAGCTGTTTGTCGGCAGGAAAAGGAAATCCTTCTGACCACTCAGCATACCATCTTGGAGGGAACATTTCTGCTGATTTAAATCAAATAAACTCTCATTTTTCCATAATGAAATTAACCCAAATGTTGACTTGCACAGAACTCATTTCATATTGGAAAGAAGCAATTCAGCAGAGATGCCTTTTTAAGGCCAATGTTTGGCAAAATCAAAAGTAAAAATGAACATTTTCTAATATCTCTGCATGCCAGCCAAAGTTTATAAGTTTCATTTATTCCTGCTGTAGTGTTTTCATGTTATATATTCTTTTCACCTTAAGCAGTATAGATGTGATGTATTAATAACTGATAGTTCATAACTATGTACTTTCATAGAGAGTTGGCTATGACAGAGTTTTTGCCAAAAGTTCTGCAAAGGGCAAGATGGGCATATTCACAGAGCATAGTGAAAAACCTCAAGATGGCAGCCACAATAGTATAGTTAAAATTCTGTCAGTGTTTGATGTGCATTGCCAACTTGACGTTTTTTACCACAACCTTGGGAACAGAAAGTACTGTATCATGTTTTTAAATTTTTTCATGTATTTATCCTGCCTCTATTATTTTTGTAAAGAATTCTAGGTGGTAAACATATCTAATACTCCTTCCTTCTCCTATTTTCCCCACAATAATAATCCTGTGAGGTGGATGGGACTGAGAGTGACTGACCTCAAGTCACCAATCTGGCGTTCATGCTTCTTGGCTAACATTTTCCTTCCTGTCTCCTTAAGAAGACTTATATACCACTTCATTGTGCTTTACAGTCCCCTCTGTTGTACAGTGTCAGCGTATTGCCCCCCAAAATCTGAATCATTTTACCGACCTTGGAAGGCTGGAAGGCTGAGTCAATCTTGAGCTAGTTAGGTTTGAATATTTCATTTAAGGAATGTGTGAAAAAATATTATCATTCACACATGTGAGCCATTCACTCACATCAAGTTTGGTTATCAAGTAGGAGTATGGGCATGAATTTGCTGGCAGGGGATTAGCAGCTCTCAGAAGATCCCATCTGTTACCATATTACATGTCCGTGCTTTTTACTTCTTGGTATGTTGGTACAAAAACAGCCAGTTTCATACCTACTTTAGAATTTAGAATTTTTAGAATTTTATTAGAATTTGTAGGCCGCCCTTTTCCCTGAGGGGACTCAGGGCGGCTCACACAAAAACTGGGAAAGGGGAATACAGACAGTAGGACAAAACATGTAATAAAATAGCAAACAACAAACACTCATCATTCGGGCGGGTAACTATCCTATCCCCAGGCCTGACGGGCGAGCCAGTTCTTCAAGGCTATGCGGAAGGCCTGGACGGTGGAGAGGGTACGAATCTCCACGGGGAGCTCGTTCCAAAGGGTCGGGGCTACTGCTGAGAAGGCCCTCCTCCTTGTAGTTGCCAGCCGACACTGGCTGGCCGATGGAATACGGAGGAGGCCTAATCTATGAGATCTTATCGGTCGTAGGGATGTAATTGGCAGAAGGCGGTCTCTCAAGTATCCAGATCCACTGCCATGTAGGGCTTTATGGGTGATTAATAGCACCTTGAAGCGCATCCGGAGATCAACAGGTAGCCAGCGCAGCTCGCGGAGGATAGGTGTTATGCGGGTGAATCGGGGTGCACCCGCAATCACTCGCGCGGCTGCATTCTGCACTAGCTGAAGTCGCCGGATGCTCCTCAAGGGCAGCCCCATGTAGAGCACATTGCAGTATTCCAGCCTAGAGGTCACAAGGGCCCGAGTGACTGTTGTGAGAGCCTCCCGATTCAGGTAGGGTCGCAACTGGCGCACCAGGCGAACCTGGGCGAATGCCCCCCTGGTCACAGCCGTTAAGTGGTGGTCAAATGACAGCTGTGGATCCAGGAGGACTCCCAAGTTGCGAACCCTCTCTGAGGGGTATAAAATTTGACCCCCCAGCCTGAGTGGTGGAATAATAGCCAAATCTTTGGGAGGGAAACACAACAGCCACTCGGTCTTTTCTGGGTTGAGCACAAGCTTGTTCACCCTCATCCAGTCCATAACGGCCTCAAGACCCCGGCTCATCACGTCAACCGCTTCATTGATTTGGCACGGGGCGGACAGATACAATTGAGTATCGTCCGCATATTGATGGTATCTAATCCCGTGCCTGCGGATGATCTCTCCCAGCGGTTTCATGTAGATGTTGAATAGTAGGGGGGATAAGACCGAACCCTGAGGCACCCCATAATTTAGGGGCCTAGGGGACGATCTCTGCCCCCCCACTAACACCGACTGCGACCTGTCCGAGAGGTAGGAGGAGAACCACCGTAACACGGTGCCTCCCACTCCCACCTCCCGCAGTCGTCGCAGAAGGATACCATGGTCGATGGTATCGAAAGCCGCTGAGAGGTCAAGGAGGACCAGGATGGAGGAACGTCCTTCATCTCTGGCTCTCCAGAGATCATCCATCAATGCGACCAAAGCGGTTTCTGTGCTGTAACCGGGCCTGAAGCCTGACTGGAAGGGGTCTAGGTAGTTTGCTTCCTCCAAGGACCGTTGGAGCTGGAAGGCCACCACCTTCTCAACAACCTTCCCCAGGAAGGGAAGGTTGGAGACTGGACGATAGCTATTAAGAACAGCTGGATCCAAGGATGGTTTCTTCAGGAGGGGTCTCACCACCGCCGCTTTCAGTGCGGCGGGGAAGTTCCCCTCCCGAAGGGAGGCGGTCACAACCGCCTGGATCCAGCCTCGTGTCACCTCACTGCAGTTAGTAACCAGCCATGAGGGACACGGATCCAGAACGCAGGTGGAAGTACTTACAGCTCTCATGGCCTTGTCCACATCCCCGGGGGTAACGTCTTGAAACTCAACCCAGAGCTGTTCTACTTGGTCCCCCTGCGCCTCGGCTGGAACTGCGGGGGTGGAGTCCAAGTCCGACCGAAACCGAGCAATTTTGTCCGCTAAGAATTGGGCATATTCTTCAGCTCTGCCCTGCAAGGGTTCCCCCGCCTCCCTTTTGTTCAATAGGGAGCGGGTTATCCTAAACAGGGCGGCTGGGCGGGACTCAGCGGATGCTACCAGGGTGGCTATGTGCGATCTTTTTGCTGCCCTAAGTGCCCTGGTGTATTCCCTGGTGCAGGTGGTTACCATTGCCCGGTTCGATTCGGACTTATCGGACCTCCAACGGTGCTCTAGGCATCTCCTCCGGCGCTTCATCTCCCGGAGTTCCTCGGTGAACCAAGGGGGTCTCCGGGATCCGCCGCCTCGGAGGAGCCGCAGTGGCGCAATCCGGTCGAGGGCCTCCGACGCTGCCGAGTGCCACGCAGCAGCCAGAGTCTCCACCGGATTGTGGGCGAAAGAGTCAGGAATAACCCCAAGCTCTGTCTGGAACCTTACTGGCTCCATAAGACGCCTGGGGCGGAACCACCTGGTCGGTTCCTCCTCCCTACAGTGGGGGTTTGGCCTCCGGAAGTCGAGCCTCAGTAGGCAATGGTCTGACCACGACAGGGGTATGATGTCACTCCCCCTCAGACCAAGATCACAAATCCACTGCTCCGAGAGAAATACGAGGTCAAGCATGTGTCCCGCTGAATGGGTTGGGCCCCGAATTACTTGGGTCAAGCCCATGGCTGTCATGGAAGCCATGAACTCCTGCGCCCCATCAGAGTTTTTTTACTTATTTCCAATATTGGACTTTTTCCTTGTTGTTTTCCACAAGGTGATTTTCATTACTAGGTTGTTTGTGTAATGAAATTGCTTGTCAAATTCTTATTGAAGGTAATAGAATTTATTTTGCATAATGGAAACTATAAAAGACTGTAATCAAAGCTGATCACAGTATAAAAAGCAATCACCCCCTTAAGATCTTTAATTATCTACCTCATAATTAACTGCTATTTGTATTTACTGCAGGAGCTTCTTGAGACTTCATCATCTTCATTGGTTTTGCCAGCAGTTGACTGTCATGCTGTCAGTCATTTTTCAGGCCGCCTCCAGAAGACTCTGAACTGGAACTTGGTAAATGTAGACAGCCCTGATATATCAAAGCTAAGAGTGAATACCTCCAAACCCAGTTTATTTGAGATAAACCTACCACCAATCAGAAGGTATGAACTCTCGTAAGGACTAGACATCTTGCATGCTTCCATAGAGCATCTGAGAAGTGTCTTAAATAGTGTATCTTATGTAAGAATAATGTAAAGTTAAAAGGAGTTATGAGTTATAATCAGTAGGGAATGTATTTTCCCTAGACGCAGGAAGATCCAACAGCCAAAGATTCTCCTATATTATTTTGAGATGCACACAAGTCCTTCCAAATATTAAAAAAAACACATAGATGGAATCATGGGACCAAATCTGGAAAGTATCAGAAGAGAGGAATATAATCATAGTGAAAGTAGATTTCCTTGGTAAAATAGTCCTCAACTTAAAACAGTTCACTTAGTGACTGTTCAATGGTACAATGGCACTGAAAAAAGTGACCATATTTAACTCTTATGACCATTGTAACATCCCCATGGTCATGTGAGTATAGTCAGATGCTGGACAGCTGACTTACATTTATGACGGTTGTAGGGTCCCGTGGTCATGTGATCACCTTTTGCAACCTTCTGACAAGCAAAGTCAATGGAGAAACCAGATTCACTTAAAAACTGTTTTACTAATTTAACAAATGCAGTGATTCACTTAACACATGTGGCAAGAAAAGTCATAACAAGGGGCAAAACTCATTTAACAAATTTCTCACTTAGCAACATAAATTTTGGGCTCAATTGTGGTTGTAAGTTGAGGACTACTTGTGCATGAAATCCTAACATATCTGGAAAGAACCAACTTGAAAAAACAGCTTACACTAAAAAAATCCTGAAATGGTTTATATAGGATACATTGGACACATTGAATGGAACTATTTATCTCAAATAGAAATTTCTCTCTCATGTGGTTTCTTTTTTGCCATGATCTCTCATTTTGGGCTGTTCTATAGGTGTTGTCAGCAATCTTATTAGGTAAAAATCATTCAACTGAAGCCTAAGTTATTAAGACTGGCAAAAACCTGATTATCTGTCTTATTCAATAAAAACTGTTCTGCTGTCAGTTTGTTTTTAACCAGTTTTCCTTTTCTTTCTGAAAGAGCAAATTACTGCCCAAACATTTGATCCCTTAGGGAGGAAATAATCGTAAATAAAAAACGCAAACTAGACATGGCATGTTTACCTGGGTGCATTTCTATCATATTGTTGTTGTTGCTGCTGCTGTTATTGTAGTTGTCGTCAACATCATCATCATCATATCATTTTGAAATATTGTCTGTCAGGCGAAGGGTTAATTTATCTTTATCTTTATGCTATTATTCTGTGCTGATTATTCTCCATTTTGCAGACTCAATGCACCGTATGACATTTTAAATGATACTAAAGTTGTTTTAATATTGCACAAAGCAGGCCTAACTTCTGAGACATATTAAAAATTGTGCTTACTTTTTATATTCATAAATGTCAGCACTTTCTACCCAAAATAATGTTCCTTTAATGGATCCCCTTATTTATTTCAGGGCTATATCATTAGTCAAAACATTCACTGATAATGATAAATACAACATGATATCTTTACTACAATATTTCAGTATGAAACCATATGTTTTATGTTTCCTCTTGAAAGTAAATTAAATATCTTTTTTAAAGTGAAATGCTTTTTAAATGCAAAATGTTTACCTATTAATTACTTTTGTGATATTTTAGTTTTCCTTTCAATGTTTTTCATGCAGAAAAGATGAACTTTCCACTCAGAACAAGCTCATAGAAAATGGTATGTGATTAAATTAACTTACCTACAAAGAATAAAAGAGAAATAACTTTGGCAATGATCAGTAAATATAAAAGGAAAAATGGCTGTTTGTTCTGCTGGATAATGATATTTTTGGTTTTTTATTTTAATTTACATATTTGTGTTATATCTGCCTAACTGCTCTCTGGAAGTCTCAATAAAACTAATAAAATGTAAGAACAACTAAAGCGGTCGACTAAAGCGCGCTCGACGAAACCGCGTACCTGACGTCATCACAGTGCGACGAAAAAAGCACGCTGTGAGCGCTAAAGCTAAAATTAACCCCTAAACCTAATTAACCCCGAAACCTAACCCTAAACCTAACCCTACACCTAACCCTTAACCTAACGCTAAACCTAACCCTAAACCTAACCCTTAACCTAACACTAAACCTAACGCTAACCCTTAACCTAACCCTAAACCTAACCCTAAACCTAACCCTTAACCTAACGCTAAACCTAACGCTAACCCTTAACCTAACCCTAAACCTAACCCTAACACTTAACCTAACCCTAACCCTAACCCTAACCCTAACCCTAAACCTAAACCTAAACCTAAACCTAACCCTTACCTTAACGTGAATCGGCTTGCTTTCAAAGCGCTTTTTAAAGCGCCCTTTGTTCTCCGCAGTCGCTGTTGTCGTGCTGCTGATGACGTCAGCGACGCACTTTAATTGGGCGCGCTTTAGTGGACCGTGGTTTTGTCGTGCCACGGAATATAAAAGGTAAAACTACAAATCAAAACTAACAATGTATACTTCAAAGGTATCCATTGTGAGATTTTAGCTTGTATATAAATTAATATCCCTTCTTTTGGTTCAAGTTACACTGCTTTGTTTGAGAGCTTTGCCCAATCTTTTGGTAAACCAGCAAATTTACTAAAGTTGATAGCCCTTCTTTCCAAGAACAAGTATGAGGAATAACAGCTTTACTGGTGTGGGCAATCGTACACTGACCACAGGTTGTTTGCAGTTATAGTGGCATTGAAACAGGGTTGTGCTTCAAAAATTTCAGCAATGGGTTCTCTATCCAGTTGCTAGGTGGGCGTCGCCATGGTGGGAATGGCCTAGTCAGTCTCATGAACCATTGGGGTGGGGCTGTGCATTTTCACCTTCCCCAGGCTCCAGAGGCTTTCATTGAGCCTTTGGGAGGGCAAAAACTGCTTCCTCCAGGCTCTGAAGGCCCTCCGGAGACCCTCTGGAGGCCGGAAATGGGCCCGTTTCCAGCCATTTGGAACTTCCAGGAGGCCTGTTTTCCCCCCTCCCCGAGTCTCCACACAGGCCCTGCACCAAAATGGGCTGTGTGGAGACTCCTGGGAGGGACAGGACAGGGTGGGATGGGACAGCCAAGAGTAGGATTTGGAGATTCTCCAAACTGCTAGCTATGGTTCTCCCGAATCTGAGCAAACCTGCAGCCTACACCTGCATTGAAAAAAGTGACTTACAATTTGTCCTTGCATTTACAACTATCACATGATCTCCACAGCCACATGATCAAAGTGCTGCAGGTTGGTAATCACCATGTATTTATGACCCTTGCAGCCTCCCAGGGTTGTGTGATTGCCATTTGCAGCCTACTCAGCTGGCTTCCAGCAAACAAAATCAGTGGGAAAAGCCAGATTTACTTAACAATTGTATAATTCCCTTAACTGTAGTGATTTGCTCAATAAAAGATTGCAAAACAGATTGTAAAATAGGGCATGTAACAACTATTCTCCTTAGCAACACAAATCCTGATCCCAATAGTGGTTATAAGTCAATGACTACCTGTAATAGATACAGTTGACATTTAAGAAGATCCTGAAGACTTTAACAAGCAGGCAGAAGTTTTTGTTTCTGTTTTCCTGGATTTTAGAAATATCCATTGTCTTTTGGAAGATATTTTAAACCTATTTGGGGCATATTCATATATTCCCTAATTCAAAATGGCAGAAAATGACTGTGCTAGTTTTCAGCTGTTTTGGTCACAGTGAACTCTGGAACTAGAAAGATGTAATGGCAGGTTGCGTAGTCTTGTCTACATACAGTTTTATATGTATACTGCATATGTCAGTGGTATTGTGATGGAATGTGTACCTGCAGCAGCAAAGGGTGAGAATTTTTCCAACTCAGAACTTTCCCAGAAGACGACTTGGGTCAATAGTCTGCACAGTCCTGAGCTGGGAAGCTGGGGTGGATGGGTGGGTGGGAGAAGTTTAGGATAACCATTCCCTACAATACCTTAGGGTCTATATAGTAGCTTAGATATGGCTTTAATTTGGCAAGATTCTATTAGATGTAAGTAAATAATGTATTGGACTTGATAGGATCTCTCTGTCTCATATGTGGGCCTGAGCTTGACAGATACAAATAGTCCTTGACTAAGACTGGTCACTCCTCAATGATTTGAAATTATGATGGACCTTCTTGAAGTTCGAATGAGCAGCACGAAGCCGAGTCCTTGTCCCGATAAAGCCCTTTTATTTAATTTACACTCTCTGGCAAAGTCCCATCCCACAGTCTTTAGAATGATTTCTTCCATCTGATGATATGCAAAATGATTTAGGACAAGCCAATGTTTGTCTCCTGTATTGCTAAATTTCCATTTAACTATGTAAAAATGAACTTTTAGAGATTAATAATAGAGGTACATATTTAACTATATTACCAAATATGAATTTAATAGCATTAATAAACTGTTCTGTTTTACAGATGAAATAATTGGAAGGTTTATCAGATCTTTGCGGCAACAAGGAATTCCATTTTTAGCCATTTATACAGCAAAGCAACCATCAAAGGTCAGTACTTCTCAAAATCCTGAAATATAAAATGCCATGCTGCAATTTAATTCCTTCGATCTGTTGATATCCAATCAGGATTGTGCCAAAATAACTGCAATTAATCCCAGTGATTCCTGTAGAAGGAGAATTTTAAAAACCAAGATGGTGGTCATGATCATGTGATCATCCCCCCCCTTTATCCATTGTCAATCATGTGACAAATGTAAGAAAGGGACAGAGATCTCAAATCCTGAAGAAGTTTCTGATTACTTTAAATGAAGACTGGGTGACACAATGAAATCACTATATATCACTATATATCACTATATATCACTATATATATATATATATATATATATATATATATATATATATATATATATATATATATATATATATATATATATATATATATATATATATATATATATATATATATATATATATATATAATCACTATATATCACTGATGGGGACATGGTTTAGTGAATTACTTTTTGCTGTAATGTACTTGTTTTTCACATTCCACAGGAGAACTGTGATTAAAATGGTATTGATTTAAAACAAAGGTTTAAAACTTCAGCATTTTATTGCTTAAAAATATTGCCCCTCTTGTTAACAACCTGAAATGTGATGAACTCTATATATGTACCAGATTTCAAATCAATCTCATTAAAATGGCAACAGGTACAGCAAGTTCCGATTAGAGCATATAATATACTTCTGTCCAATAAAAACTATTAAAGTGTTTTATTAGGGGTTACTGTTGATGAAATCCTAAATTGTGCTTCTGAAGTTATTATTTCTCCCTGATTAAAGCTTGCAGCAGTTTCATTCTAGGAGTAAAATATTGTTCTCTGAAGAACAATATTCTAGAGGGCTTTATGTGTAATATCTTCTGTTACAGTTTAGGAATCTGTCCTAATGAATATTATGTTAATGATAGCATAAATGAATGTTATGCCTGTGATAAAATGTGCAGTTGTGCCTCTTCTTTTTAGTTCGCCACCATTTATAGTAAAGAGTTGAACAATATTGGCAATGAATCAAAAGAAGTCAAGACAGAGGTTGTGTACGGAGGGGGTGAGGCAAAGACAAGTGATGAAATACCCATTGTGACATTGTGATACAAATGTTTACATGCTACTAATACAAGTAGAAAAAGACAGTGATTGCATTGCAATGCAATAATGCACATTTTAGCATCAACACATGTAGGAAGAGATGCCTAAGGGGATGGTGGTTGCCTTGTGGACAACTGAACCCCAAGAGAGTGACATTAGTGGATGATGATGGTGCTATTCCTGCCTAAAAATAACTTGTGCAGACAAAGCTTTGGGTACCACAACAAGTCCGTTCTTTCAAACATAGGAATACTGACTATTCTGTCTCTTTAATTGATTATTAATGTTGGGATAAAAGGATTGGTTTTGAGCTAATTCAAGGGTATCAAATTCGTATTGTCATGGCGGCATCACGTGATGTATCAGGATTCCCCCCCCCTTCGCTAAACTGGACATGGATGTGTCCAGCACGTGATACATCCGGGCTGCCAGCTGTGAGTTTGACAGCCCTGAGCTAAATGGTCAGACTTGGGGCCCAGAGTTTCCTTTCCGTCAATTTCCTTTCTGTTAGTTATTCCCAGTTGTAGAGATTAAATAACAAAACAAATGATAGAAAGAAAAGATAGAAACACTTCTTCACGGTTGTGTGTGTATCTGTGTGTGTGAGAGAGAGAGACACAGAGAGAAACAGAGAGAGGGATCTCAAGTTAATTTTTGACTCCTAGAAATTGCCTGTACAAGTCCTTGCAGTTTTCTTGGGAATATTGTTCAGAAGATTGTCTCTTCCTAGGACTGAGAAAGAGTACCAAGTCCAAGGTCACCCAACTGGCTTTGTTCCTAAGGTGAGACTAGAACTGGTCTCCCAGTTTCTAGCTTAACCACTATACCAAATTAGCTCTCTTCATTTATGGGTCAGTTGATCAAATGGATGCTTGTTGTTTAATATATGCAGTTCATTTTGATTCCTGTTGTGGAATTATTCCTTAGATATTCTATATAGGGGCCTGAAAAAAGCTAGATGAACATTATATGTTGGATACAGAGATAAACAACTGTGTTTCTTTAAAGCCACCTATTAGCTGCCATGTAGCAGTTAGCAGTTAGACTTATATACTGCTTCATAGGGCTTTTAGCCCTCTCTAAGCGGTTTACAGAGTCAGCATATTGCCTCCAACAATCTGGGTCCTCATTTTACCCACCTCGGAAGGATGGAAGCCTGAGTCAACCCTGAGCCGGTGAGATTTGAACAGCCGAACTGCAGAACTGCAGTCAGCTGAAGTAGCCTGCAGTGCTGCATTTAACCACTGCGCCACCTCACCTCTGTATTCCTATTGATTAGTTTGAATGATATAATTTAAATGGAAGTGGCATTGTATTAAATGTCCATATACCCAGTGGTGGGATTCAATATTTTTTTTTGCTACCGGCTCTGTGGGCATAGCATGGTGTGCGTGGCAGGGGAAGGTTACTGTAAAATCCCCATTTCCTCCCTATCAGCTGGGATCTGGGTACTTGAGAGACCGCCTTCTGCCGATTACCTCCCTTCGACCAATTAGATCGCACAGACTGGGCCTCCTCCGAATTCCATCTGCCAGTCAATGCCGACTGGCGACTACACGGAGGAGAGCCTTTTCTGTTGCAGCTCCGACCCTGTGGAACGATCTCCCCGTTGAGATCCGTACCCTCACCACCATCCAGACCTTCCGCGCAGCCCTCAAGATCTGGCTCTCCCAGCAGGCCTGGGGATAGGTTCCCAATTCACCCGCCCGAGTGTTGATTGCTGAATGAAAGTTGTGTTTTATTATTTTTCTTTGTTCACATTTTGTTTTGTTTTTTGATACTGCACCCCCCTCCCTTGTGATTGTAAGCCGCCCTGAGTCCCCTCAGGGAAAAGGGCGGCCTATAAATCTTAATAAATGACTTAAAAAAAAATGACTTAAAATGACTTAAAATTCGGGAGGCAGAGAATAGATGGGGGCAGTGTTATTTACTGGTTCTCCAAACTACTCAAAATTTCCACTACTGGTTCTCCAGAAGTGGTCAGAACCTGCTGAATACCACTTCTGCATACACCTATGTAGTAGTATCTCTGACTCATTTGCATACAGGCTACCTTTTATTGGAAACTCATCAAACTGTAAAGAAAGGAGAAGAAACTATCATATACATCAGTCTCGCAGAAATTGAAGCAGGTACCACATTGCCTTTATTCACAGGGCCAATGAGACTGTGATGTTTGTCATTTTCTATCACACCAACCTCTCATTTAGGATTGTCTGATATTTTTTAAAATAACTGTTTGTGTTTGCCCAAAATGAACCAAGCTTGCTCAAGATACAAGTTCCTAGTCCCACATTGTATCCACCTGAAGGCTGAGAGAAGCACATTCGTACCTGTTCATTTTGAAGCAGTGCCAGAAAGTTCACTGTTGTCTTTGCTCAACCATTCAATCCTTCACTTTAATTGCTATTCATCCCTTCCTTTAAACATTAACATTTGCATTTTCCCCTTGCAAAGCTTAACTAGGTTTGGAACCTTTTGAAAGGGCTATCCTCATGCTTTCTCAGTACATTGCTGATTGAATACTTTTATCCTGTTCAGGGTTCTGAAAATCAGCATGTCTGATCAGGCATGAATTATGGGTAAAAGAACTATTGCCAGTTCACTGAAGAAATAGAGGAAGAGCCAGTGGAGAACTCACCAAATCTTTGTGGAAGCTGACATACCAACATTCCCTGTTATTACACTTAATTTTTGTGCTTCCATCAGTGATTTTTCTGCTTCACACATCACACAAGGCCACAGTGGGAAAAACCAGAGATGGGACAGTTGGCCTAATATCATTTCTGCAGCCAATTGTGAGTTCTAGCTCCAGGTCTGGAAGAAAGGACTTTAGTTTAACCATATTTTCCAAGGGCAGAAGATAGGATGGAGCGGGCCACTCCCAATAACTAACTTTCAGTATAAGGCATAGGAAAAGAGCCTTTCTTCCAATGTAGAAATGACCATGTTTCCAGGTTCATATTGGATGTGCCAGTAAACTGGCTAAGTGTGTTCTATAAGGGGTTGTCCACAGGTATGGTTTAAAAAAAGTAAAAATGGCTCTGCCTGATTTTTATGTGCATCTTACATACATAATAAACACTTTGAATCACACTATTGTAGCCACCATCTTGACATTTTCAACCATATCTGGTTTGGGGTTAATGTGGCTGATTAAGAAAAACCCATGCACTTTTAAAATTGTAATGCTTTCAAAAAGCTGATCTGTTGATCAACAAAAAAATAAAATAGTAAAGGTTATCAAAACAGGAATTTTTAGTATCCTTCACTATCTTGTTTAATCCATCCTACCAATTACTTAGCAACCAACTCAACAAGAAGATTTCTTCTAACAGTGTAGCTAATTTTAAGAGTTCCAAAAGACAGCAGAGAAATAGAATGTAAATATATTTTTTGACTAAAGGTACTCTATGTTCCTCATCTGTATTATGGTTGGAGAGATCAAGGACAAATGGAGATGGACAGATGTGAAGCTGTCGGCCAACACAGCTGACAGGATGACAAGAAATGGGTTATATGTATTGAAACGTTAGTTTGAGCTTTCAATCTTCTGTCTTTGTAAAACCTGAACCAACGTAACATTGACTTAACTCTGGTCTTAGGCTAGTATTTATTGTTGATTTTTTTAAAAAAAATCATTACTGAATATAATAATAGTTCAATCCTGAGATAATGAAATGGCTTATGGTAGAAGAAAAAATAGAATTAAGATTTATAATGGAGTTTTGGAAAATGGGCTAATCTTCACATTTTGCTTTAACAAGATATGGGAACTGACAAGAGGAAAGTAATAAGATGAGCTAGGGGGTCTTTTTACTGACAAGGTTACCTGGCTGCTTTCAAATCAAGATAGATAGCTTTTAATGTCCTCCAATAGCTGTACGGGAGATGGACTGCATCTAATTTGTTTAAATACTGGGAAGAGGATTGTTAATTTATTTCACAGTGTAATATGGCCCTTTCCAAATGCTGACAGTAATTAACTAGGCAAACCTTCCCCAATCTTGTGCTTTCATAAGATGTACTCCAGTGGTGGGTTGCAGGTGGTACTCCCTGGTACGGCATAGAGGAGCCTGCCCGGAGCACCGGGTACAGTTCTGGTACTATGCTCTGGAGGGCCCATCCGCCTGCCTGAGCTCCTTACCTGTCCTTTAAAGCCTTCCACGCTTCCGTGCATGCGCATGGCACATACAGCACCCATGCCACGCTCCACTGAGCAGCTGGAGTGTTGTGGAGGCTTGCGGAGGCATTGCTGGAAGCATGTAGACGCTGCCAGGCCCATTCCAACCGTACCAGTTGGAACGGGATCCGGAACCCACCACTGATGCACTCATAAAGCATTTGGAATGTAGGAAGTAAAAAAAAAACACGGTGAATCCTGAAATCTTCAAAGTCACTGAATTATATCTTTTGCATTGTATACATTTCAAAAGGACTGATGTTCATTTGGGACCTGCATTCAGTGGTATGGAATCAAAACAGCTGAGATTGATCTGGCCTGTAGAGTAATTGTTGCAATTGAGGGTTGCAAGAGGTCATCGTAACTGGCAGAGCACTCAGGCCACCACAGGTGCCCTGACACAAGTGACATTGAGGTGGCCATGCCCACCCTGGCCACACCCACCCCAGCCCCTGGAGGTCAAACACAACCCTGATGTGGCCCTCAATGAAATCAAGTTTGACACCCCTGTTATAAAGTGCTGACAAATGCATCATGATGTCATTACTTAAATGATGTGATTATGTAATTGCTTTCTGATATCTGATGCAAGAATGCAAGTTGCATCATTGATATAATTATGTGAAGACCCAAGTGCAGTCATCTGTGCCTCCCACCCCTTATGAACACCAGTGGACTGGAAAATATCTTTAGGTGGTAAAAGTGTTTTTCAAAGTATAAACCTTCTGATCTCACTAGATTATTTTTAAATTAGTTGACTAAAACAAATGAAATAGGATGTAGCCTTCTGCAAAATGTGAACTTGTAACTTGCTTGATCTTCCACTGGATTTCACAAGAAACCAAGGAAGGGAAGAAGCATTTTATTCCACTCTGAGACAACACCCTAATTCATTGAGAAATACATTTTTTCATAAATTGAAATAATCAAAGGGTTCTTCTCAGTCCATCACATTTGTCAAAATGATGCAAGGAACCTCAGGCCTTTTCCAAGTGCATGCAGGCTCATGTTTCATCCCATGATTCATGATGATCACATGGCATGATTGCATTTTTGGTATCTGCCTTCCCTGTGGACACCATTGGTAAGAGCGTATCTGTTTATTTAAGCAAAGAGTTAGGAAGTCCTAAGAAAATACAACACAATGCAGGGACAATTATTTCTCCAATCTTTTTCAAGGGAGAGGGACAGGATCTTAGTTGGAGCAAAACCAAGTCTTGAAATCTACAATGCCAGGTGTGAGTGTATATACATCTGAGGGCAGTTACATTTTGTCAGCCCTACCAGACAGACCAGACTAAGACCAAAGATATATAGGTCAGGGCTACTTTTATTGCAACAACTACAATAATAGATTCTTGCAAGTCTGAATGTCCTTTCCCTCTCCCTCCATTTTCATGTGAAGTACGGAGGGGCTTGTCTGAGATGTTTTCTCATGTTACTTCCTTGGCCTGGGCTCAGGCCCCTTTTACTTGACCTTTAACTTGCTATATGCTCTTCCTTCCCCATTCAAGACCATTCCATATTTTCACTACACATTTTAGTACAAATTGGTATTGCAAGCAAAATTTCCACTGTTAATCATTAGGTCTACGCAACCTTACAACCTCAAAAACAAAAAGGGCATTTGGAGCACCCAAAGATACTCACGTAATATCTTTCTTGGTTCTTCCACTCCTTTCCTTTTTTCCTTGTTTCCTTCTCTGAGCACTGATTTGCATTAAAAAAAATCACTGTGGTAGCATGTAGCTGTAAAAATGTACTTAATTATTTGCTAGCTAGATCAGCTAGATTCCTTCCTACAATGCAAAGAACACTTTAGAATCATTACAGCTGAACTACTTCAAGCTACTTGAAGCTAAATATATTGTTAAGGTTAACAATGTCTTGGCAAGACACAAGATGAAAGGAAGAGAGTGGAAGTTACTATATGTTATTATTAACTATAGGTTAATAAAGTTAGTGTATGATATCTAAAACAATTATTTCTGCCATAAAACTTTTTTCCATCATAGAAGTTGTCATTTCTTTAACTTTAGAATAAATTCAGTTTTTTAAGTGATATTTGTCCTGTATCTTTATGAATGAGCCTAAACAGATAGTTCATAGAAAACATGAAGACTCCAGGAGGTACCATAGGTTGAAAAACTCTAGATGACTTTAGATGGCATTGGGAAGAAATAGAAAACCTCCTGTTGTCATCTAGTAATCATCTAAGAGCCAACAATGTAATAGTTAAAAGCATCTGGTTAGAAAGCAGGAGACTGTGAGTTCTAATCCTATTTTAGGCATGAAGCTTTCTTTAAGACAGTGTTTCTCAACCTTGGTGACTTTAAGTCCTGTGGACTTCAACTCCCAAAATCCCCCAGCCAGCACAGCTGGCTGGGGAATTCTGGGAGTTGAAGTCCATAGGACTTAAAGTCACCAAGGTTGAGAAACACTGAACTAGTTTGTTCTCATTATCTGGAATGTATCATTTCTCCCATCAAATTTCCAGAGCTGATGCCCTTCATATTGTGACAGCTCTCCCAGAATTTTTATCTGGACATTTGGGAAAAATGACTAAATGATTGTTCAAGTCAACTGCACAAAAAGAAAGATGACCTTTTTTTTTAAAGCAAAAATTTTCAAACTAATGCAGCAATGGGATGAATGAAATTCAAGTTAAAGAAAAATAAGGACTTTAAGAAACTTTGAAATGGCCCAGCCCTCTGAATCTTGGAGCTTCCTAACAGTCATGCTGCTTCATCATGCCATTGAAAGCAAGGAGTCAAACCTGCCCATTTTTCAGGATAAGCATCTAATGCAGTGTTTCTCAACCTTGGCAACTTGAAGATGTCCAGACTTCAACTCCCAGAATTCCCCAGCCAGTGAATGCTGGCTGGGGAATTCTGGGAGTTGAAGTCCGGACATCTTCAAGTTGCCAAGGTTGAGAAACACTGATCTAATGGAACTTTTAAGAATGCAAGGAGCAGTTTATTCATCGTAAGGGAGAGGCAACACCTTCCTGTGAACATCTTCCAAAACAAATTTGCATTCATGTCTTTCAGCGGCTGCTTTTGTTTCGCAGCTTTAGTCAGTGCCCACATAGTGTATGTGCGAGTCGCAGTTCCACCCTGAGAAGCCTTCTAATGGCTTATAGCCTGCTGTGCTCAAAGTCACTCATGAATGTGAGCGAGTGCATTTTTCAAGAAGTGCTACATTTCTTAAAAGTTTCATTTCATCCCCGTGAAAAGCCAAAGCATCCATTCCAATTTCAACAAGTTGAGGTAAATCCTGTTTTGAAAATACAGCACCTGCTGCGCACCTGCAAATGCAGCCTCTGCTCCCTCCATTTACTCTACTCTTCTTCTTGTGAATAGTATCTAATCTGACACTCTGCAGCATCCACCTGCTTCCCTGATCTGCGTATACTGCTGAGACTTCATTTCCTGGGACTAAAGCTTCTCTCCTTTATTCTCTCTTGCTTAAATGCCAGGCCCTACACACTGTGACACTGTTCAATATTCCTTTTTTGTAAAAAATATGTTTATTTACTTCCAACTTAATCTTCTATAGAATCTGCTGGTAGAATGAATTTTAAACTGCTGATGGGTTTAGGTCAGTGTTTCTCAACCTTGGCGGCTTTAAGTCCTGTGGACTTCAACTCCCAGAATCCCCCAGCCTGGCTGGGGGATTCTGAGAGTTGAAGTTCACAGGACTTAAAGTCCCCAAGGTTGAGAAACACTGGTTTAGGTCTTTGAAACTAGGTATTGATCTTCAATTATTTCTTTTTTATATGTTCACTTCTTGATATAAATGTGTGATGTATTGATTTTAAGAGGACAAAAGATTACTTTCCTGGAAACATAGGTAAACATTAACATTTCAATGCCTTGTCCAAGACATAAATAACTGTCGAAGGACATATTCCATGTTTTACTCATTCAGTGATATTCTGCACCTAACTTGACCAAGTCCTTGACAATTTAGCTAGACTTTAGCCTAGTCAGAATATATAGGAATGCAGTTGAAGAATACCTATGATTTTACTGATTTATATTTCCAAGCTATTGGAATTTAAAGCGTTCTTAGGTGCTGTGAATATTCTTGAGAGTAAGAATCTAACCTGAGCAATGATTAGCGAAGCAGGTTTTATAATTATAACAGAAAATATATGTATATACAAGAAATATAAGAATAAACAAAGCCTAACACCTAAAAAAAATCCAAGAGTATGTGCTCTGTGGTTGTAGGTCTCCTATTTGAGCAGGGAGTTGGACTAGAAGACCTCCAAGATCCCTTCCAATTCTGTTATTCTGTATTCTATTCTGTAAGAAATGCAGAAAGACGATCTCAGATTATCATCTCTTAAATGAAGAGTCGGCAGAGCAATAAACAAAGAACGGACACAGATGAAGTCCTTAACTTTTTATTTAATTACTCTTGCTTCCTCCTGTTCAGTAGGTAATGAGGTATGGAGGAATCAATGGCATTAGACTTATTACCTTCCAATTCAAACATCTTCATTTCCACATCAATCTTTGAAAGTTGTTTCTTCTCAATTTTTACTAAATAACTGTGAAGAACTAACTCCTTTTTAATGAATTGTTTGATGGAAATACTCTTCCAACAAACCTGAAAGAAATACTTCATTATCAATGTAAAAATATTTAATGCTATTTTTAGTCCAAAAAAAATAAGAACTCTTTTCTGAAAGTTCAAAACAATCCCACATTTTTGTTCTATGCCGGATATTCCATTGATGTATGTGTCTTTATTTTCCTGTGAAATTTTATACTACAGCCAGAAATTGTATGCAGGGTATATTGGGATTGTTATTAATTTTTTATGGATCCAAGTAAAATAAACTTTTCTTTATGTGCTGAGGCTGAATTTATTAAATGCTTCTGGCCAAATAGTCCCTGAGCTGGAACAGATACATCCTTTGATGGATTAAAGAAGTTATAACTTTGGCCATTGAGAAGGCCATTGAGAAGGGGCTCAGTGGCTAAGATGTTGATTTTGTCGATCAGAAAAGATCAGCAGTTCAGCAGTTCGAATCCCTAGCACCACATAATGGAGTGAGCTCCCATTACTTGTCCCAGCTTCTGCCAATCTAGCAGTTTGAAAGCATGTAAAAATTCAAGTAGAAAAATAGGGACCACCTTTGGTGGGAAGATAACAGGGTTCCATGCACCTTTGGTGTTTAGTCATGCTGGCCACATGACCATGGAGAGATCTTCAGACAGTGCTGATTCTTCGGCTTTGAAATGGAAATGAGCATCACCCCATAGAGTTGGGAGCAACTAGAACATATGTGTGAGGGGAACCTTTACCTTTTTAACTTTGGCCATTATTCCATTTGCTTCTTGCCATTTGTGATGTAGCAATAACTGCATTTTCCAATTTGACCATCTCACACGCTTTACACCAACCTTCCCCCAGCAGGTGCATTTCAGTTGTGCTATTGTACAATTCCTATCTTCCTCAGTTATCATAGTAATTGTTCCATAATTTTAGTTCTAGAATACACCAAGTTGGCTAAAGATCAGAAATGAATAAATGTGAATATCCTTTAAAAAGCTGAAAGAATTTTCTTTGTATTGTTGATAATTAAACATTATCTGAGTGGGAAAAGTATCCGCTGTATTACAGCTACATTCTTTAATTCAGAAAAATAAATAAATCATAAACAAATTTTCTATCCTCTCATAAGATTGCAGGCTATAATATCTTTTTCATGCCCATGCAGTATAATAATTCTCAAGTGGGGGTTGTGTATACGACTATATTGGATTTATATAGGATCATGAAAATAGAAGGAATGCTGTGCTGTAAAAAGAGACAGAGAGACACACAGAGAAAACATTTATTGGTCAGATCTGCAAATAAATCTTAGTTTTCAAAGGTCTTCATGCCTTCCCTCAAGATTTCTATGGTTTACCCAGATTAGGACCATAGATTTTGAATTAATCTTTCTTCCACGTATAATTTAAATCATTCCCAAAGTTGCTACTGTATATCTTACTTCTACAATATTTCTTCCTGCAGTTGCTCACAGTACAATCCGATTCCATTAATTCCATTATAGTTATAGAGAATCCCAATTTATTGATAATCCTGCTGCCATAAAATGCCACCATAACAATGACCCAATTTATGCAAATCTGGATTCTCTTTTCCTTGGAGAAAACATGAAAGTTGTAGAACAAAAACCATAATTATGCACACATTCAATTCACTTCAATGGGGCTTGAGCCTTTTCTGTTCAGGATTCTTATCAACATTTCTCATTAATCAAAGGTTTGCTTGAGAGGCTGTGTTTATCCTTGAGAAATCAAATAGCACAGAAAGAAGATTAAGGTTTGATTACTTTACACCATGCTTTGAAAATAACATCAGTCTTCACTGTTTGCTTCATTTTTGTAAACTCAAATTTGCTGTTCATAAACACAGCATTAAAGAAGATGAGAAATCATCAATACTACTTAAGTGTTGATTTAGGAATGTCTAACTTTGTGAAATAATATTCTCCATATAGGAAGTCTCCAGGTCTCAAGAACCCACATCACTGTGTTCAAAACATCTTATCATACAAGTCCTGGGAAAGAGCTGACAATGATGCTGTAGGAGAAACATAAGCAGGTTTTTGTTTCCTAACTTCCAGTCATTTTGAAGTAGGTTGGTATTGGAGACAATTACTGGTTGTTGTTTAAACTAGTTGAAAGTCAAATATTGAATAATAATTTTAACTAAACTGAAACAGAGAGTCAACCCAAGGAAGTCAAGTATAGGGAATTTCACTTCCTGGTTATGACAGAGGAGTATATCATTTGGTTTTCTTGGCAACCTGGAGATTATATGTGCCACAACCTTATTCCTGGAATGTTTTTCAGTTCCTCATCGAGCTTGCAGCTCTAGGATTTCCTCATGTAGTGATAAATCAAATCCAACCTCTCGTCTCCTCTTCTCCATTCCCTCCCCTCCCCTCCTCTTCCTACCTCTCTCTTCTTTTTGTTTTCAGCTAAAGTACAGGTATTTCTCAACTTAAGACTACAACTGAGCCCAATATGTCAGTTGCTGAGACATTTAAGTGAATTCCCCCCATTTTACGACTTTGTTTGCCATAGCTGTTAAGTGAATCACCACAGTTTTTAAATGAGTGACATGGTTGTTAAGAGGATCTGGCTTTCCCATTGATTTTGCTGGTCAGAAGATTGCAAACGGTAATCACAGTATTCCAGAACATTGCAACTATCATAAATAAGAGACAGTTGCCAAGCTCCTGAAATTTGATCATATGACCATGAGGATGCTGTCATAAGTGTGAAAAAATGGTCGTAGATCACTTTTTTCAATGGCATTGTAACTTTGAATGTTGTAGGTCGAGGACTAAGTTCGCCTGGTGCACCAATTGCGACCCTACCTGGATTAGGAGGCTCTTCGAATAGTCACTCACGCCCTTGTGACCTCAAGACTGGACTACTGTAACGCGCTCTACATGGGGCTGCCCTTGAAGAGTATTCAGAGACTTCAGCTTGTCCAGAATGCAGCCACGCGAGTGATTGTGGGTGCACCTCGGTACACCCACGTTACACCTATCCTTCGCGAGCTGCACTGGCTGCCTATTGGGCTCCAGACACGCTTCAAGGTGCTAGTCGTTACTTTTAAAGCCCTGCATGGTATTGGACCTGGGTACTTGAGAGACCGCCTCCTGCCAATTACCTCCCTAAGACCTATCAGATCCCACAGACTAGGCCTCCTCCGAATTCCATCTGCCAGCCAGTGTCGACTGGCAACTCCTTGGGGGAGGGCCTTCTCTGTGGCTGCTCCGGCCCTCTGGAACGATCTCCCCGTTGAGATCCAGAACCTCACCACCCTTCCGGCTTTCCGCAAAGCCACTAAGACCTGGTTGTTCCGGCAGGCCTGGGGCTGATGAATCTCCAGCCCCACTTGAATGTTGCGACTGTTGTTGTTCTTTTAATCTGTCTGTCCTTTGTCCTATTTGTATCCCCTTCCCCCCTTGGTTGTTAGCCGCCCCGAGTCTCTCGGGAATAGGGCGGCATACAAATTGAATAAACTACAACTACTACAACTATGTGTAGTCACTGCCACTAGAAGTAAAAGAGTTGCAATTTCTGGACCCCCATCCCACCCCCCAAAAATAAAGATGGGACCTTTCCTTTAGAATTACCTGCTATAGTATGGTTTGAGTGGTTCAAGGAGTACCTTAAATATTAAATAGTATATAGGCTCTGTTCACATATAGTGATGTGTCCAGAGGTTTTAAATGAACCACTAAGGTCTGGTTCATAATTCACTGTTAATCACTGGTCTTACTTATCATTCTAAACCAGGGGTGTCAAACTCGATTTCATTGAGGGCCGCATCAAGATTGTGTTTGACCTTGGGGCAATGGGGTGAGCATGGCCAGCATGATATCAGCCATGTCAGGGGGCCCCTGTGGTGGCCTGAGTGCTCCATCAGTGAAAACTGGCTGCTGAGTTCCGTTTTCACCTGTGATGGCCTCCTGCAACCTTCTGCCAATGAAAATAAAGCTCAGGGGGGGGACACGTGGCCCTCGTGAGCTCTGTTTTCTGCTGGGACAGCCTCCTGCAACCCTCTGCCAGTGAAAATTGAGATCAGGAGGGCCATGTGCGGCCCTCCAAGCTCTGTTTTGGCTGGCAGAAGCACTGCAGGCAGGTCCTTTCCTGTTCCCAGGGCAGCCCTTTGGAACTAGATATAAGTACCTTGGAGGCCTGGATCCAGCTCCCGGGCTTTGTGTTTGACACTCCTGTTCTAACATCCATCTTCTTTAATGGCTATCATGATACATACTGCCAACCACAGAACTTTAGCTTTTGGCAGGAAGCAGAGAAAAATTGAAGCAGAACTTTGAGTGCTTCAGCAAAGTGTTGTTGTTAGTTGCGAAGTTGTGTCCGACCCATTGCAACCCCATGGACAACGCGTCCAAGGGATTTTCATGGCAAAGATACTGGAGTGGGTTGCCATTTACTTCTCCAGTGGATCACGTTTTGTCAGAGTCCACTGCTATGCCCTGTCTATCTTGGGTGGCCCTGCACAGCATAGCTCATAGTTTCATTGAGATACGCAAGGCCCTTCGCCATGACAAGGCAGTAATCTATGAAGGGGACCAGCAAAGTATTTCAGTGTGTGTGTGTGTGTGTGTGTGTGCGCGCGCACACACACACACACGTTTTCTGAGATTTTTGTGGGTGTTTGTATGTAGGTCTTTGGTTATTCAGGTTTTCTCCCGCATAAAATTGGAAGTGCCTTGGCGACGTTTCAACGAAGTCTTATTCATCTTCAGGCTGGTTTACTCGGCTTTGTGCTTCCAGGAGCAATGTGAGATCGCAGCTGTTTCTTCCTTTTAACTGCCAGTGGGGGTGTGTGCTGATTGGGTGGGAGTTTGGCTGTGTTCCGATTGGGTGGAGGTATGTTCTGATTGGTTGGGGGTTAGTGCTCGGCTTAGTCTGAGTTGCCGGGGGATTTGAGATGGTGAGCTGTGTTGCTGTTGTTTGGCTTCATGTTTGTGGTCATGCCAGTGCTTCATGGTGGGTGTCAGTCTGCTTCATGTATGGATTTGGGGGGGGGGATTTAAAGTGGCTAATGATGCAGCTGCGGTCTGGCTTCTGGTCCTTGGTCATGCTTCATCATCCGTGTGGGTTTGAGTCTGCTTTCTGCGTGGATGTGTGGTGGTGACATCCTGTGTGGTTCTCATGAGTGTGGGTCTGGTGTCATTCTTCATGTTAGGGACTCGTATGTCAATAAGGGCGGGTTTCCAAATGGCTGGTAGGCGGGAGGCATTGTCTCGTTTGTTCATGCTGTGTGGGCGTTTTTCTATCTCGATGGCTTCTCTGATTATTCTGTTGTTAAAGTGTTCAGCTTTGGCAATAGTTCTGGTCTTTTTAAAGTCAATTTTATGTCCTGTGGCTTTAAGGTGTTGGACCAGGAAAGAAGTTGGTTCCTGTTTTCTGACTGAGTTCTTTGGTTCTTCAATGCGTGCACTTATTCTTCTGTTGGTTTGTGCGATATATGTGGTGGGGCAGGTGGTACATGGGATTTCATATACTCCTT